>NW_028320642.1:0-187049 GCF_062004578.1 Staurois parvus
GTGGAGAAGGATCTGGAGGGGTCAATGGTGGAGAAGGATCTGGAGGGGTCAATGGTGGAGAAGGATCTGGGGGGGGGGGGTCAATGGTGGAGAAGGATCTGGGGGGTCAATGGTGGAGAAATATCTGGGGGGGTCAATGGTGGAGAAGGATCTAGGGGGGTCAATGGTGAGAAGGATCTGGGGGGTTCAATGGTGGGGAAGGATCTGGGTGGGTCAATGGTGGAGAAGGATCTGGGGGGTCAATGGTGGAGAAAGATCTGGGGGGTCAACGGTGGAGAAGAATCTTGGGGGGTCAACGGTGGAGAAGGATCTGGGGGGTCAATGTGGAGAAGGATCTGGGGGGGTCAATGGTGGAGAAGGATCTGGGGGAGTCAATGGTGGAGAAGGATCTGGGGAGTCAATGGTGGAGAAGGATCTGGGGGTGGGGTCAATGGTGGAGAAGGATCTGGGGCAGTCAATGGTGGAGAAGGATCTGAGGGGGTCAATGGTGGAGAAGGATCTGGGGAGGTCAATGATGGAGAAGGATCTGGGGAATCAATGGTGGAGAAGGATCTGGGGGGGGGTCAATGGTGGAGAAGGATCTGAGGGGGTCAATGGTGGAGAAGGATCTGGGGAGGTCAATGATGGAGAAGGATCTGGGGAATCAATGGTGGAGAAGGATCTGGGGGGGGGGGGGTCAATGGTGGAGAAGGATCTGGGGGGTCAATGATGGAGAAGGATCTGGGGGGGTCAATGGTGGAAAAGGATCTGGGGGTGTCAATGGTGGAGAAGGTCTGGTGGGGTCAATGGTGGAGAAGAATCTTGGGGGGTCAATGGTGGAGAAAAATCTAGAGGTGTCAATGGTGGAGAAGGATCTGGGGGGGGGGGTCAATGGTGGAGAAGGATCTGGGGGGGGTCAATGGTGGAGAAGGATCTGGGGGGGTCAATGGAGGAGAAGGATCTGGGGGGGTCAATGGTAAAGGATCTGGAGGGTTAATGGTGGAGAAGGATCTGGAGGGGTCAATGGTGGAGAAGGATCTGGAGGGGTCAATGGTGGAGAAGGATCTGGGGGGGGGGTCAATGGTGGAGAAGGATCTGGGGGGTCAATGGTGGAGAAATATCTGGGGGGGTCAATGGTGGAGAAGGATCTAGGGGGTCAATGGTGAGAAGGATCTGGGGGGTTCAATGGTGGGGAAGGATCTGGGTGGGTCAATGGTGGAGAAGGATCTGGGGGGTCAATGGTGGAGAAAGATCTGGGGGGTCAACGGTGGAGAAGAATCTTGGGGGTCAACGGTGGAGAAGGATCTGGGGGGTCAATGGTGGAGAAGGATCTGGGGGGGTCAATGGTGGAGAAGGATCTGGGGGAGTCAATGGTGGAGAAGGATCTGGGGAGTCAATGGTGGAGAAGGGATCTGGGGTGGGGTCAATGGTGGAGAAGGATCTGGGGCAGTCAATGGTGGAGAAGGATCTGAGGGGGTCAATGGTGGAGAAGGATCTGGGGAGGTCAATGATGGAGAAGGATCTGGGGAATCAATGGTGGAGAAGGATCTGGGGGGGGTCAATGGTGGAGAAGGATCTGGGGGGGGGTCAATGATGGAGAAGGATCTGGGGGGGTCAATGGTGGAAAAGGATCTGGGGGTGTCAATGGTGGAGAAGGTCTGGTGGGGTCAATGGTGGAGAAGGATCTTGGGGGGTCAATGGTGGAGAAAAATCTAGAGGTGTCAATGGTGGAGAAGGATCTGGGGGGGGGGTCAATGGTGGAGAAGGATCTGGGGGAGGGGGTCAATGGTGGGAAAGGATCTGGGAGTTCTGGTAGACCACAAGTTTAATATTGGCATGCAATGCCAAGCTGCGGGTTCTAAAGGAGCAAAATCCTCCCTTGTTTTAGGAGAGGTATAGAATCCAGAGAGAGATATCATCCCCCCCCCCCCCCCCGGGTACAAATCATTAGTAAGACCTCATCTGGAATATGCAGTTCAGTTTTGGGCTCCAATTCACAAACAGAACATTGGGGAACTGGAGAAAGTACAGAGAAAGGCAACCAAACTGATACGAGGCATGGAGGAGATCAGATATGAGGAAAGATTAGAGAAGAGGAGATTAAGGGGGGATATGATCTCCATGTATAATACATAAGGGGGATATGATCTCCATGTATAATACATAAGGGGGGATATGATCTCCATGTATAATACATAAGGGGGGATATGATCTCCATGTATAATACATAAGGGGGGATATGATCTCCATGTATAATACATAAGGGGGGATATGATCTCCATGTATAATACATAAGGGGGATATGATCTCCATGTATATTACATAAGGGGGGATATGATCTCCATGTATAATACATAAGGGGGATATGATCTCCATGTATAATACATAAGGGGGGATATGATCTCCATGTATAATACATAAGGGGGGATATGATCTCCATGTATAATACATAAGGGGGGATATGATCTCCATGTATAATACATAAGGGGGGATATGATCACCATGTATAATACATAAGGGGGGATATGATCTCCATGTATAATACATAAGGGGGGATATGATCTCCATGTATAATACATAAGGGGGGATATGATCTCCATGTATAATACATAAGGGGGATATGATCTCCATGTATAATACATAAGGGGGATATGATCTCCATGTATAATACATAAGGGGGGATATGATCTCCATGTATAATACATAAGGGGGGGATATGATCACCATGTATAATACATAAGGGGGGATATGATCTCCATGTATAATACATAAGGGGGGGATATGATCACCATGTATAATACATAAGGGGGGGATATGATCTCCATGTATAATACATAAGGGGGATATGATCTCCATGTATAATACATAAGGGGGATATGATCTTCATGTATATTACATAAGGGGGATATGATCTCCATGTATAATACATAAGGGGGGATATGATCACCATGTATAATATATAAGGGGGGATATGATCTCCATGTATAATACATAAGGGGGGGATATGATCTCCATGTATAATACATAAGGGGGGATGTGATCTCCATGTATAATACATAAGGGGGATATGATCTCCATGTATAATACATAAGGGGGGATATGATCACCATGTATAATACATAAGGGGGGATGTGATCTCCATGTATAATACATAAGGGGGGATATGATCTCCGTGTATAATACATAAGGGGGGATGTGATCTTCATGTATAATACATAAGGGGGGATATGATCTCCATGTATAATACATAAGGGGGGATATGATCTCCATGTATAATACATAAGGGGGGATATGATCGCCATGTATAATACATAAGGGGGGATATGATCACCATGTATAATACATAAGGGGGGATGTGATCTCCATGTATAATACATAAGGGGGGATATGATCTCCATGTATAATACATAAGGGGGGATATGATCTCCATGTATAATACATAAGGGGGATATGATCTCCATGTATAATACATAAGGGGGGGATATGATCTCCATGTTAATACATAAGGGGGGGATATGATCTCCGTGTATAATACATAAGGGGGGATATGATCTCCGTGTATAATACATAAGGGGGATGTGATCTTCATGTATAATACATAAGGGGGGATATGATCTCCATGTATAATACATAAGGGGGGGATATGATCTCCATGTATAATACATAAGGGGGGATATGATCTCCATGTATAATACATAAGGGGGGATATGATCTCCATGTATAATACATAAGGGGGGATATGATCTCCATGTATAATACCATAAGGGGGGATATGATCTCCATGTATAATACATAAGGGGGGGATATGATCTCCATGTATAATACATAAGGGGGGATATGATCTCCATGTATAATACATAAGGGGGATATTAACTCCATGTATAATACATAAGGGGATATGATCTCCATGTATAACACATAAGGGGGATATGATCTCCATGTATAATACATAAGAGGGGGATATGATCTCCATGTATAATACATAAGGGGGCGTATGATCTCCATGTATAATACATAAGGGGGGATATGATCTCCATGGTATAATACATAAGGGGGATATGATCACCATGTATAATACATAAGGGGGATATGATCTCCATGTATAATACATAAGGGGGATATGATCTCCATGTATAATACATAAGGGGGGATATGATCTCCATGTATAATACATAAGGGGGTATGATCTCCATGTATAATACATAAGGGGGATATGATCACCATGTATAACACATAAGGGGGGATATGATCTCCATGTATAATACATAAGGGGGGATATGATCTCCATGTATAATACATAAGGGGGGGGATATGATCTCCATGTATAATACATAAGGGGGGATATGATCTCCTTGGGCAAGGACACAGGGGCCCCATGATCCCCTGTTGCCCGGGGGCCCAATGAGTTGTCAGTCCGCCCCTGACTGTGGGTGTAGGATTATAACTTTTTTTTCTATGGTTGAACTGGATGGACTTTTGTCTTTTTTTCAGCCAGACTAACTATGTAACTATATGAAGCGTCTTTGTACTTCAGACATAAACCAAAAACCAGCGCTGAGATCTTCACGCTACACAGGATCACAGAATCCGTTGCTCGCTGAGGGGAAGCCCTCTAAAGATCGGGGAATCTTGATGCTTGCAAAAAAAAAGAATAAAACAGGCGCACTCTCCTCGGGCGTGACCATGATATAAAAGAATTTATTGCAAAAAGATAAACGTAGACTCACAAAACAATAAAGGTCATCAAAACAGAGACAAAGAGCCAAAGATGATGGTCCCAGACAGAGGTGGAAATACTAACGCGTTTTGGGAGTCGAACTTCCTTCCTCGGAGCTAAATGCTCGGCATGATGATGGTCCAAATAGAGGGACATAGCAGTGTCATGTTGCTCTGCTTTTAACAATGGCGGCCCCAAGGTGATCAAATGCCCATCTCAGAATGTAACAGGGAACTAGGCAGGCTGCCTAGGGTGCAGACACGGGCACTGGTCTTAGTACTCTCCTCTGGCATCCCCACACAGTCCGCCGATGTTCCCCACACACTGCGCCAATGTTCCGCATCACACCCTCCTTTAACTTCTCCCTATCTTCATCCAGGTATCCAAGCGACACAAAGGGAATCCTCTGATTGGCTAAACCAGTCCTTTTACACTTTTCATTGGTTGGAGGGCTCGACACCTGCCCGGCTCTTATTGGCTGCTGGGCAGCGCAAATTGTGTTGCTGTCCCTCGGTCAGTAGGGGGCTCCATGAGATGCCTGGTACCTTTTTTCATAGGCTTTTTTGAGTTTGGGCAAAGACACAGGGGCCCCATGATCCCCTATTGCCTGGGGGGCCCCATGAGTTGTCAGTCCGCCCCTGAGTCAGATCACATATATAAAGCAGAGAGAGAGCCCCGATCGTTGGTCAGATCACATATATAAGGGAGAGACAGAGTCCTGATCATCAGTAAGATCATATATTTTAAAGCAGAGAGAGAGCCCTTATCATCAGTTAGATCATATATTTAAAAAGAGAGACAGAGTCTTGATCATTAATCAGATCACATATATAAAGGAGAGACAGAGTCCTGATCATCAATCAGATCACATATATAAAGCAAAGAGAGAGCCCTGATCATCAGTCAGATCACATATATAAAGGAGAGAGACAGAGTCCTGATCATCAGTCAGATTACATATATAAAGGAGAGACAGAGTCTTGATCATCAAACAGATCACGTATATAAAGCAGAGAGAGAGCCGTGATCATCAGTCAGATCCAGGGGCGGACTGACCATTTGGAAACTCGGGCACTGCCCGAGGGCCCCGGGGTCAGTAGGAGGCCCCATGAAATGCCCCTGGTACCTTTTTCATAGGCTTTTTTGAGTTTGGGCAAGGACACAGGGGCCTCATGATCCCCTATTGCCGGGGGCCCCATGATCCCCTATTGCCCGGGGGCCCCATGAGTTTTCAGTCCGCCACTGGTCAGATCATATCTATATATATATATATATATATACATATATATATATATATAAAGGAGAGACAGAGTGTTGATCATCAGTCGGATCACATACAGTATATAAAGCAGAGAGAGAGCCCTTATCATCAGTCAGATCACATATATAAAGGAGAGACAGAATCCTGATCATCGGTCAGATCAGGGGCGGACTGCCCATTTGGAAACTCGGGCGCTGCCCGAGGGCCCGGGGTCAGTAGGGGGCCCCATGAGATGAGTTGTCAGTCCACCCCTGAGTCAGATCACATATATAAAGCAGAGAGAGGGCCTTGATCATCAGTCAGATCACATATATAAAAGGAGAGACAGAGTCCTGATCATCAGTCAGATCACATATATAAAGCAGAGACAGAGTCCTGATCATCAGTCAGATCACATACATAAAGGAGAGACAAAGTCCTGATCATCAGTCAGATCACATACATAAAGGAGAGACAGAGTCCTGATCATCAGTCAGATCACATACATAAAGGAGAGACAAAGTCCTGATCATCAGTCAGATCACATACATAAAGGAGAGACAAAGTCCTGATCATCAGTCTGATCACACACATAAAGGAGAGACAGAGTCCTGATCATCAGTCAAATCATGTATATAAAGCAGAGACAGAGTCCTGATCATCAGTCAGATCACATATATAAAGCAGAGACAGAGTCCTGATCATCAGTCAGATCACATATATAAAGCAGAGACAGAGTCCTGATCATCAGTCAGATCACATACATAAAGGAGAGACAGAGTTAGATCACATATAATACTGTGCAAAAGTTTTAGGCAGGTACAAGGAATTGCTGTAGGGTAAGAATGCTTTCAAAAATATATTTTTTAAATGTTTATTTTTTTTTATCAATTTACAAAATGCAAAGTGAGCAAACAAAATAAAAATCTAAATCAAATCAATATTTGGTGTGACTTTCCTTGGCTACAAACCAGCAACAATTCTTACACTCGCCCAGAGTCAGGAATTGTGTAGGATTAGAATCAGGCGTGGGATTAACCAATTATACCACGCAGGTGCTAATGATCATCAATTTCATATGTAGGTTGAAACATGGACAATATTTTAAACAGAAACAGCTGTGTAGGAGGCTTATAAGTGGGTGAGGAACAGCCAAACTCTGCTACTAAGGTGAGGTTGTGGAAGACAGTTTCATGTCGCAGGCCATACACCATGGCAAGACTGAGCACAGCAACCAGACACCAGACACAAGGCAGTTATACTGCATCAGCAAGGTCCGTTCCAGGCAAAGATTTCAAAGCAGACTGGGGTTTCAAGGTGAGCTGTTCAAGTTCTTTTGAATAAACACAAAGAAATGGGCAACGTTGAGGTCTGTAGACATAGTGGTCAGGTAACATTGAGGTCTGTAGATGCAATGGTCGGGTATCGTAGAGGTCTGTATACGCAGTTGTCGGGTATCGTAGAGGTCTGTATACGCAGTGGTCGGGTAACATTGAGGTCTGTATACGCAGTGGTCAGGTACCGTAGAGGTCTGTATATGCAGTGGTCTGGTCCCGTAGAGGTCTGTATAGGCAGTGGTCTGGTCCCGTAGAGGTCTGTATATGCAGTGGTCTGGTAACGTAGAGGTCTGTATAGGCAGTGGTCTGGTCCCGTAGAGGTCTGTATATGCAGTGGTCTGGTACCGTAGAGGTCTGTATACGCAGTGGTCGGGTACAGTATAGGTCTATATACGCAGCGGTCAGGTACTGTAGAGGTCTGTATATGCAGTGGTCTGGTACCATAGAGGTCTGTATATGCAGTGGTCTGGTACCGTAGAGGTCTGTATACGCAGTGGTCAGGTACCGTAGAGGTCTGTATACGCAGTGGTCGGGTAACATTGAGGTCTGTATACGCAGTGGTCTGGTACCGGAGAGGTCTGCATATGCAGTGGTCAGGTACCGGAGAGGTCTGTATACGCAGTGGTCAGGTACTGTATATATAGTGGTTGGGTAATGTTGAGGTCTGTATACGCAGTGGTCAGGTACTGTATATACAGTGGTCAGGTACCGGAGAGGTCTATATACGCAGTGGTCAGGTACTGTATATACAGTGGTTGGGTAATGTTGAGGTCTGTATACGCAGTGGTCGGGTACCGTAGAGGTCTATATACGCAGTGGTCAGGTACTGTATATACAGTGGTTGGGTAATGTTGAGGTCTGTATACGCAGTGGTAAGGTACTGTATATACAGTGGTTGGGTAATGTTGAGGTCTGTATACGCAGTGGTCAGGTACTGTATATACAGTGGTTGGGTAATGTTGAGGTCTGTATACGCAGTGGTCAGGTACTGTATATACAGTGGTTGGGTAATGTTGAGGTCTGTATACGCAGTGGTCAGGTACTGTATATACAGTGGTTGGGTAATGTTGAGGTCTGTATACGCAGTGGTCTGGTACCGTAGAGGTCTATACACGCAGTGGTCAGGTACTGTATATACAGTGGTTGGGTAATGTTGAGGTCTATATACGCAGTGGTCAGGTACTGTATATACAGTGGTTGGGTAATGTTGAGGTCTATATACGCAGTGGTCAGGTACTGTATATACAGTGGTTGGGTAATGTTGAGGTCTGTATTCGCAGTGGTCAGGTACTGTATATACAGTGGTTGGGTAATGTTGAGGTCTGTAGATGCAGTGATCGGGTACTGTATATACAGTGGTTGGGTAATGTTGAGGTCTGTAGATACAGTGGTCGGGTACCGGAGAGGTCTGTATACGCAGTGGTCAGGTACTGTATATACAGTGGTTGGGTAATGTTGAGGTCTGTATACGCAGTGGTCAGGTACTGTATATACAGTGGTTGGGTAATGTTGAGGTCTATATACGCAGTGGTCAGGTACTGTATATACAGTGGTTGGGTAATGTTGAGGTCTGTATACGCAGTGGTCAGGTACTGTATATACAGTGGTTGGGTAATGTTGAGGTCTGTATACGCAGTGGTCTGGTACCGTAGAGGTCTATACACGCAGTGGTCAGGTACTGTATATACAGTGGTTGGGTAATGTTGAGGTCTATATACGCAGTGGTCAGGTACTGTATATACAGTGGTTGGGTAATGTTGAGGTCTGTATACGCAGTGGTCAGGTACTGTATATACAGTGGTCGGGTAATATTGAGGTCTGTAGATGCAGTGGTCGGGTACCGGAGAGGTCTATATACGTAGTGGTCAGGTACTGTATATACAGTGGTTGGGTAATGTTGAGGTCTGTAGATGCAGTGGTCGGGTACCGGAGAGGTCTGTATACGCAGTGGTCAGGTACTGTATATACAGTGGTTGGGTACCGTAGAGGTCTATACACGCAGTTGTCAGGTACTGTATATACAGTGGTCGGGTACCGTAGAGGTCTATACACGTAGTGGTCAGGTACTGTATATACAGTGGTCGGGTACCGTAGAGGTCTATACACGCAGTGGTCAGGTACTGTATATACAGTGGTTGGGTAATGTTGAGGTCTATATACGCAGTGGTCAGGTACTGTATATACAGTGGTTGGGTAATGTTGAGGTCTATATACGCAGTGGTCAGGTACTGTATATACAGTGGTTGGGTAATGTTGAGGTCTGTATTCGCAGTGGTCAGGTACTGTATATACAGTGGTTGGGTAATGTTGAGGTCTGTAGATGCAGTGATCGGGTACTGTATATACAGTGGTTGGGTAATGTTGAGGTCTGTAGATACAGTGGTCGGGTACCGGAGAGGTCTGTATACGCAGTGGTCAGGTACTGTATATACAGTGGTTGGGTAATGTTGAGGTCTGTATACGCAGTGGTCAGGTACTGTATATACAGTGGTTGGGTAATGTTGAGGTCTGTATACGCAGTGGTCAGGTACTGTATATACAGTGGTTGGGTAATGTTGAGGTCTGTATACGCAGTGGTCTGGTACCGTAGAGGTCTATACACGCAGTGGTCAGGTACTGTATATACAGTGGTTGGGTAATGTTGAGGTCTATATACGCAGTGGTCAGGTACTGTATATACAGTGGTTGGGTAATGTTGAGGTCTGTATACGCAGTGGTCAGGTACTGTATATACAGTGGTCGGGTAATATTGAGGTCTGTAGATGCAGTGGTCGGGTACCGGAGAGGTCTATATACGTAGTGGTCAGGTACTGTATATACAGTGGTTGGGTAATGTTGAGGTCTGTAGATGCAGTGGTCGGGTACCGGAGAGGTCTGTATACGCAGTGGTCAGGTACTGTATATACAGTGGTCGGGTACCGTAGAGGTCTATACACGCAGTGGTCAGGTACTGTATATACAGTGGTTGGGTAATGTTGAGGTCTGTATACGCAGTGGTCAGGTACTGTATATACAGTGGTCGGGTAATATTGAGGTCTGTAGATGCAGTGGTCGGGTACCGGAGAGGTCTATATACGTAGTGGTCAGGTACTGTATATACAGTGGTTGGGTAATGTTGAGGTCTGTAGATGCAGTGGTCGGGTACCGGAGAGGTCTGTATACGCAGTGGTCAGGTACTGTATATACAGTGGTTGGGTAATGTTGAGGTCTGTAGATGCAGTGGTCGGGTACCGTAGAGGTCTATACACGCAGTTGTCAGGTACTGTATATACAGTGGTCGGGTACCGTAGAGGTCTATACACGCAGTGGTCAGGTACTGTATATACAGTGGTTGGGTAATGTTGAGGTCTGTATACGCAGTGGTCAGGTACTGTATATACAGTGGTCGGGTAATATTGAGGTCTGTAGATGCAGTGGTCGGGTACCGGAGAGGTCTATATACGTAGTGGTCAGGTACTGTATATACAGTGGTTGGGTAATGTTGAGGTCTGTAGATGCAGTGGTCGGGTATCGTAGAGGTCTATACACGCAGTGGTCAGGTACTGTATATACAGTGGTTGGGTAATGTTGAGGTCTGTATACGCAGTGGTCAGGTACTCTATATACAGTGGTCGGGTAATATTGAGGTCTGTATACGCAGTGGTCAGGTACTCTATATACAGTGGTTGGGTAATATTGAGGTCTGTATATGCAGTGGTCAGGTACTCTATATACAGTGGTCGGGTAATATTGAGGTCTGGGGTTTTTCTGATTGCACTGCTTTTCCATGAACTGTCGCTGGGAATTCGCACTCCTGGCAGTTATCGTAGATGTCCGGGATTATGAGGGACTATTTTTGGCACAAGAACAGGTCAAGGATAGGTGAAAGGAGCTTTGGTGAAATTCAGGAACCCATTGCACCCTTAGAAAATAGCCGATCCCCCTCTCCTCCCTATTTTGCCTTCTCGGTTCCATTTCACCAAAATGTTAAATTTCACCCAAATTTCTTGAAATTTCAGGGAAATTAACCACTTGCTGAACATCTCACAGTGAATCTACTGTGAGCGAGAGGCAAGTGCAGGCACTGCCAAGTACATGTTTGTTTCGGGTTTTGGATCTCTCTGCTGCCGAAAAGAGTGAAATAGTTCGATGCCTTGGACGAGGGATGAAAACATTCGATATTTCAGGAAAACGTAAGCGTGATCATCGCACTATGAAGAGATTTGTGGCTGATTCAGAGCACAGACGGGTTGGTGCAGATAAAGGCACATTGAGGAAGATTTCTGCCAGATCCATGCATCGGATCAAGAGAGCAGCTGCTAAAATCCCATTACATAGCAGCAAACAGATATTTGAAGCTGCTGGTGCCTCTGGAGTCCCACGGACATCAAGGTGTAGAGTCCTCCAGAGTCTTACAACTGTGCAGAAACCTTCTATTCGGCCACCACTAACCAATGCTCACAAGCAGAAACGGCTGCATTGGGCAGAAAAATACATGAAGACTCATTTTCAAACAGTCCTGTTCACTGATGAGTGCCGTGCGACCCTGGATGGTCCAGATGGATGGAGTAGTGGATGGTTGGTGGACGGCCACCCTGTTCCAACAAGGCTGCGACGTCAGCAAGGCGGTGGTGGAGTCATGTTTTGGGCCAGAATCATGGGAACAGAGCTGGTCGGCCCCTTTAGAGCCCCCGAAGGTGTGAAGATGACCTCTGCAAAGTATGTGGAGTTTATGACTGACCACTTTCTTCCCTGGTACAGAAGGAAGAACTATGCTTTCTGTAATAAAATCATCTTCATGCATGACAATGCACCATCTCATGCTGCAAAGAATACCTCTGCATCAATGGCTGCTATGGGGATAAAAGGAGAGAAAGTCATGGTGTGGCCTCCATCCTCCCCTGACCTCAATCCTATTGAGAACCTTTGGAGCATCCTCAAGCAAAAGATCTATGAGGGTGGGAGGCAGTTTACATCCAAACAGCAGCTCTGGGAGGCTATTCTGACATCTTGCAAACAAATTCCAGCAGAAACTGTCCAAAAACTGCCAAGTTCAATGGATGCAAGACTTGTGATCTGCTATCAGATAAGGGCTCCTATGTTACAATGTAACGTGACCGCTTCAAATGTTTACAAAGTTACAATGTTGGGAAAAGTTTGATTAAAATAGCTTTTGATTTCAGTAAATTTGCTGCAAACACAACAAATGACAATTTTCAGTTCTTTACAACCTATAAAGTGTTTGGAAACTTCCTGTGCGGAATAATCCGGAACACAAATCCTGTTATCATTAGGAGGTTTGTTCAATAAAATGTGAATTGTCCTCTTCTAGTTGTAACCTGAGAATTCTGCCGACTGATATTTACATCAATTATTGAGGGAAATGAGGAAATATCATTTGCAGAATAATTTGGAACAGGGTGTAATAATAATTAAAAAAAAAATAAATACCATCAAAAGAAAGCTCTATCTTTGTGAATCTAAATATTATACATTTTGTTTGGGTACAGTGTTGCATGACCGCTCAATTAGCAGTAAAAGTAGCACAGTGCTGAATAGCAAAAATTGCTCCAGTCATGAATAATAATAATTAAAATAATAATAATAATAATGATAATAATAATAAAAATATGATAATAATTAAAAAAAAAAATACCATCAAAAGAAAGCTCTATCTGTGTGAAACAAAATATTATAAACTTCATTTGAGTAAAGTGTTGCATGACCGCTCAATGACCAGTAAAAGTAGCACAGTGCTGAATAGCATAAAAATGATCTGGCCATGAATACTACTACTACTAATAATAATAATAATAATTAAAATAATAATAATTTAAAAAAATAATTAAATACCATCAAAAGAAAGCTCTATCTGTGTGAAACAAAATATTATAAACTTCATTTGAGTACAGTGTTGCATGACTGCTCAATGACCAATAAAAGTAGCACAGTGCTGAATTGCATGAAAATTCCCCGGTCATGAAGGGGGGGGGGGGTAAAACCTTTTTGTTTATATAATAAAAAAAAATCAATGAAATACCATGAAAAGAAAGCTCTATCTGTGAATCTAAATATTATACATTTTGTTTGGGTACAGTGTTGCATGACCGTTCAATTAGCAGTAAAAGTAGCACAGTGCTGAATAGCAAAAATTGCTCCAGTCATGAATAATAATAATAATTAAAATAATAATAATAATGATAATAAAAATAAAATTATAATAATTAAAAAAAATAAATACCATTAAAAGAAAGCTCTATCTGTGTGAAACAAAATATTATAAACTTCATTTGAGTAAAGTGTTGCATGAACGCTCAATGACCAGTAAAAGTAGCACAGTGCTGAATAGCATAAAAATGATCTGGCCATGAATAATACTACTAATAATAATAATAATTAAAATAATAATAATTTAAAAAAAAATAATTAAATACCATCAAAAGAAAGCTCTATCTGTGTGAAACAAAATATTATAAACTTCATTTGAGTAAAGTGTTGCATGACTGCTCAATGACCAATAAAAGTAGCACAGTGCTGAATTGCATGAAAATTCCCCGGTCATGAAGGGGGGGGGGGTAAAACCTTTTTGTTTACATAATAAAAAAAATCAATGAAATACCATGACAAGAAAGCTCTATCTGTGAATCTAAATATTATAAACTTCATTTGAGTAAAGTGTTGCATGACTGCTTAATGACCAATAAAAGTAGCACAGTGCTGAATAGCATAAAAATGATCTGGCCATGAATACTACTACTACTACTAATAATAATAATATCTAAAATAATAATAATTAAAAAAAATAATTAAATACCATCAAAAGAAAGCTTTATCTGTGTGAATCTAAATATTATACATTTTGTTTGGGTACAGTGTTGCATGACCGCTCAATTAGCAGTAAAAGTAGCACAGTGCTGAATAGCAAAAATTGCTCCAGTCATGAATAACAATAATAATAATAATTAAAATAATAATAATAATAAAAATAAAAATATGATAATAATTAAAAAAAATAAATACCATTAAAAGAAAGCTCTATCTGTGTGAAACAAAACATTATAAACTTCATTTGAGTAAAGTGTTGCATGACCGCTCAATGACCAGTAAAAGTAGCACAGTGCTGAATAGCATAAAAATGATCTGGCCATGAACACTACTACTACTACTAATAATAATAATTAAAATAATAATAATAATTAAAAAAAATAATTAAATACCATCAAAAGAAAGCTCTATCTGTGTGAAACTAAATATTATACATTTTATTTGGGTACAGTCCATCCATCCATCCATCCATCCATCCATCCGCATTTTGACAGCTCGTTCCGAAGTTGAGAACCGCTGACAGCGATAACCTCAATATTTGTCCATCTCCCCCCCAAAAATAAAAGTAACATTTACTTTCTGGCCGGCGGCGGCTGCCTGTGACACCGCTAATGTGTTCCTTTTGGCAGTCGGCGCAGAAAAACCGACAGATTATTGAGAAAGAGACGCAGAGCCAGCTGTTTCCTGCTTCCTCTGAAAAGTGATTTACAGGCCTTGTAAGAAAGAACAATGGCATCTCTTCCAAATATTTGCAGCAGAAAAAAAAAAAAATCTGCCGTCTGCGCTAAAGCCATAAAACGGACTCGTGACTCGGTAAAACAACCTTTCGAAATCATCGCCTCCATCCTAGACGCTCACAAATCAGCCTCCTGCTTTTTTTTTTTTTTTTTCCCCCTAAGTAATCATGTTTTAAATTTCCATTTCAGCGAAGTATGTTCTACCGCGGCCCGCCGAGATTAAGAATGAAATGCCGGGAGGAGGGCGCCAAAAAAAAAAAAAAATGGCGGTTTATAGGTGAAGTTTCTGTCTGATGGCAGAGAAATGGTGAGATTTCCTCCTGGGCTGAGATCCTGTTCAAGAGTCGGGATTTGAGGGATTTTTTATTTTTGTAATTTTTATGTCTGGGCGGAATAGTTATTTTTAACGCTTTTGCCTAAAGAAGATGACAGCGCCGGGTGGAAGTGCTGAAACCACATCAAGACCACGAGGAAGTGAAAGGCAGCCCAACATTTATTTTTTTTTCCTAAAAATATGGCAAAAACAAAAAAAGGGAGGGGACTCCGCCATTAAAAAAAAATTAAAAATGCCAATTTATTTTCCATTGTCTGCAAAAGTTTTTTTTTATTTTTTTGTCTGGGCGGAATAGTTATTTTTACCGCTTTTGCCTAAAGAAGATGACAGCGCCGGGTGGAAGTGTTGAAACCACATCAAGACCACGAGGAAGTGAAAGGCAGCCCCAACATTTTTTTTTTCTTAAAAATGTGGCAAAAATCAAAAAAAGGGAGGGGATTCCCCCACAAAAAAAAATGCCAATTTATTTTCCATTGTCTGCAAAAGTTTTTTTTTTTCTTAATTTTTATGTCTGGGCAGAATTGTTATTTTTAACTCTTTTACCTAAAGAAGATGACAGCGCGTGGTGGAAGTGCTGAAACCACATCAAGACCACGAGGAAGTGAAAGCAGCCCAAAATGTATTTTTTTTTCCTAAAAATGTGGCAAAAACAAAAAAAGGGAGGGGACTCTGCCATTAAAAAAAAATTTAAATGCCAATTTATTTTCCATTGTCTGCAAAAGTTTTTTTTTTTATTTTTATGTCTGGGCGGAATAGTTACTTTTACTGCTTTTGCCTAAAGAAGATGACAGCGCGGGGTGGAAGTGCTGAAACCACATCAAGACCACGAGGAAGTGAAAGCAGCCCAAAATGTATTTTTTTTTCCTAAAAATGTGGCAAAAACAAAAAAAGGGAGGGGATTCCGCCATTAAAAAAAATGCCAATTTCTTTTCCATTGTCTGCATGAGTTTTTTTT
Source organism: Staurois parvus (assembly GCF_062004578.1). NCBI lineage: Eukaryota > Metazoa > Chordata > Amphibia > Anura > Ranidae > Staurois > Staurois parvus. Next base: position 16,104 of record NW_028320642.1, read on the forward strand.
TTTCGCTGTAGTTTTTTTCTTAGTAGACTCATCTTGGTTTCAAAGCAGATCTAAACCCGACGACTAAAAGCTCATTTAGGTTTTAACGGGTTGTTTTATAAAGTTGTTCCGGGGACTGATGTGAATGTACAATATATATGTAAAGACCACCAATGCCGTGCTGAAGAAGCTGAGGGTAAAGGTGATGGACTGGCCAAGCATGTCTCCAGACCGAAACCCTATTGAGCATCTGTGGGGCATCCTCAAATGGAAGGTGGAGGAGCGCAGGGTCTCTAACATCCACCAGATCCGTGATGACGTCATGGAGGAGTGGAAGACGGAAGGTGGAGGAGCGCAGGGTCTCTAACATCCACCAGCTCCGTGATGATGTCATGGAGAAATGGAAGACGGAAGGTGGAGGAGCGCAGGGTCTCTAACATCCACCAGCTCCGTGATATCGTCATGGAGGAGTGGAAGACGGAAGGTGGAGGAGTGCAAGGTCTCTGACATCCACCAGCTCTGTGATGTCATCATGGAGGAGTGGAAGAGGACTCCAGTGGCAACCTGTGAAGCTCTGGTGACCTCCATGCCCAAGAGGGTGAAGGCAGTGCTGGAAAATAATGGCGGCCACACAAAATATTGACACTTTGGGCCCAGTTTGGACCTTGTCACTTAGGGGGGGCTCACTTCTGGGAGATACTGGATATATATATATACATTGTATACAGTCCGGGGGAGGGGGGGCTCACTTCTGGGAGATGCTGGATATATATATATATATATACATTGTATACAGTCCGGGGGAGGGGGGATTCACTTCTGGGAGATGCTGGATATATATATATACATTGTATACAGTCCGGGGGAGGGGGGACTCACTTCTGGGGGATTCTGTATATATATATATATACATTGTATACAGTCCGGGGGAGGGGGGACTCACTTCTGGGAGATACTGTATATACAGGGCAGACTGACCATTGGGGAACTCGGGCACTGCCCGAGGGCCCAGGGTCAGTAGGGGGCCCCATGAGAAGCCCCTGGTACCTTTCATAGGCTTTTTTGGGTGTGGTTTGAGTGTGGGCAAGAACACAGGGGCCCCATGATCCCTTATTGCCCAGGGGCCCCATGAGTTGTCAGTCCGCCCCTGTATATATATATCAGGGGCGGACTGACAACTCATGGGACCCCCGGGCAATAGGGGATCATGGGGCCCCTGTGTTCTTGCCCACACTCAAAAAAGCCTATGAAAAAGGTACCAGGGGCATCTCATGGGGCCCCCTACTGACCCCGGACCCTCTGGCAGTGCCCGAGTTTCTAAATGGTCAGCCCACCCCTGATATATATATATATACATTGTATACAGTCCGGGGGAGGGGGGGACTCACTTCCGGGAGATTCTGTATATATATATATATATATATATATATATATATATACAGGAACATCGAGTTCCAGGTTTTTACCTTTCCTCCTGTGGGATGTGCTGGAAGAATAAGTCTGATCCATGGAGGCCCCACCTTGCAACTTACAGGACTTGAAGGATCTGCTCCTGATGGCTTGGTGCCAGAGACCACAGCATACCATAGCTCTAGTGGGGGGGGGGGGGGGGTCCATGGTGAGATGATTCAGGCCAGTATTGGCAGCACAAGGGGCTGTTGTGGAGGCAAAAAGGGGACCTACTCAATATTAGGTGGGTGGCCATAAAGTTATGTTTGGTTCCAGATACCACAGCCTACCTTCAGAGGTCTAGTGGGGTCCTTGGTGAGATGAGTCAGGGCAGTATTGGCAGCAAAAGGGGGACCTACTCAATATTAGGTGGGTGGCCATGAAGTTATGTCTGGTGCAGATACCACAGCGTACCTTCAGAGGTCTAGTAGGGTCCTTGGTGAGATGAGTCAGGGCGGTATTGGTAGAAAAAGGGGATGTTGTGGCGCAAAAGGGGAACTACTCAATATTAGGTGGGTGGCCCTGAAGTTACTTCTGATCAGGGCATGACCCGTAATTTTTATCTAGACAGAGCTCTACATCGAACACGTTGGTATGGTCTCGATTTCCTTCTAAGCCCGGAGAGCCCAAATTGGTTCTCCTAATCTATTAGAGGATTCTGAGCCATTACAGGAGGATGTAGAGATTAGAGACCACCCTGAAACCAGAGGTCCCTCTCAGCCCACCCCTCTGTAAAGAGGTAATAGAGACACAAGCTCGGAATCCGGCTGCCATGCCTCTCTTGAAAGACACATCCGTCCATGTCACATGGGGGTCACCGGGGGTCAAACCAGTTACAGAACAAATTACAGAAATTCAGCTCGTGCCATTCCTCTAGGTTTCTTTTTTTTTTTTTTTTGGGAGGGGGGCAGATCCGTTTACTGTTGTTGTTTTGTTTCCATAGTGACAAGGAGGGGTAGGCAACATCCACCATTTCCACTGCGGCCAACTGGCACCGGGTATCGATAAAGGTCGCCATGTCACAAAAGTAAAACAACACAGGGGATCCAAACATAGACACCGGGAATGGCATGAGTGATGAGGGGCTCGGCCATCCATGTGACCTCCTCATAGAGGAGGAAGGGCTCATTAACTGTAGCGCTACCCCGAAGGAGCCACTCGATAAATTGGGTTCTCACGCCTCCACTCCAAGGATGGCCTCATCCCCTCTGATACACCTGGATGAACGGAAGTCACTGCAAGCAACTACAGAGACATGAGTGTAGATACCCCTTAACTTGGTGATGGGCTAATACCTGAAAGTAGACACAAGACCGTGTAGGAGAAGATAAACTCAATATCCTGGTATGAAGTAGGATGAATGATGGTATGAGCATAAATGAGCACACAGAGGATAGGTGCGGACACAGTCTGCTGGACCAGGGGTCTCCACACTTTCTAGTTTACTATAATTCAAGCTTTAGAGGGGTTGGACTGTGGCAGTGGGAGTAGAAAATGCCCCATCATTGGTGTCAGTGGGAGGAATAGTGCCCCATCATTGGTGTCAGAGCGAGGAACAGTGCCCCATCATTGGTGTCAGAGCGAGGAACAGTGCCCCATCATTGGTGTCAGTGGGAGGACTAATGTCCCTTCATTGGTGTCAGTGGGAGGAATAGTACCCCATCATTGGTGTCAGTGGGAGGAATAGTGTCCCATCATTGGTATCAGTGGGAGTGTCCCATCATTGGTCTCAGTGAGAGGAATAGTGTCCCATCATTGGTGTCAGTGGGAGGACTAATGTCCCTTCATTGGTGTCAGTGGGAGGAATAGTGCCCCATCATTGGTGTCAGTGGGAGGAATAGTGCCCCATCCTTGGTGTCAGTGGGAAGAATAATGTCCCATCATTGGTGTCAGTGGGAGGACTAGTGCCCCATCATTGGTGTCAGTGGGAGGACTAATGTCCCTTCATTGGTATTAGTGGGAGGAGTAGCATCACATCATGGGTGTCAGTTGGAGAAATAGTGCCCCATCATTGGTGTCAGTGGGAGAAATAGTGCCCCGTCATTGATATCAATGGGATGAGTAGTGTCCCATCATTGGTGTCAGTTGGAGAAATAGGGTCCCATCATTGGTGTGATTGGGAGGAATAGTGCCCCATCACTGGTGTCAGTGGGAGGAATAGTGCCCCATCATTGGTGTCAGTTGGAGAAATAGGGTCCCATCATTGGTGTGATTGGGAGGAATAGTGCCCCATCACTGGTGTCAGTGGGAGGAATAGTGCCCCATCATTGGTGTCAGTGGGTGGAATAGTGCCCCATCATTGGTGTCAGTGGGGGGAATAGTGCCCCATCATTGGTGTCAGTGGGAGGAATAGTGCCCCATCATTGATATCAGTGGGAAGAATAGTGCCCCATCACTGGTGTCAGTGGGAAGAATGGTGCCCCATCAATGGCATCATTCAGAGGAACAATGTCCCACTATTGGTATCAGTGGCAGGAATAGTGCCCCATCATTGGTGTCAGTGGGAGGAACAATGTCCCACTATTGGTGTCAGTGGGAGGAATAGTGCCCCATCATTGTTATCAGTGAGAGGAATAGTGCCCCATCATTGGTGTCAGTGGGAGGAATAGTGCCCCATCATTGGTGTCAGTGGGAGGAACAATGTCCCACTATTGGTGTCAGTGGGAGGAATAGTGCCCCATCATTGTTATCAGTGAGAGGAATAGTGCCCCATCATTGGTGTCAGTGGCAGGAATAGTGCCCCATCATTGGTGTCAGTGGAAGGAATAGTGCCCCATCATTGGTGTCAGTGGGAGGAATAGTGCCCCATCATTGGTGTCAGTGGAAGGAATAGTGACCCATCATTGGTGTCAGTGGGAGGAATAGTGCCCCATCATTGGTGTCAGTGGCAGGAATAGTGCCCCATCATTGGTGTCAGTGGGAGGAATAGTGCCCCATCATTGGTGTCAGTGGGAGGAATAGTGCCCCATCATTGGTGTCAGTGTGAGGAACAGTGTCCCACTATTGGTGTCAGTGACAGCAATTAAGCCCCATTGCTAATCAAAGCCAAAGGCACGATGCCAGGCACTGGATCATCATAATCATGAAACAAAGTAACAATCAAGCACTGAATAAGGTTCGGAGGCTCCAGAAAGTCCAAAAAGCTAAAGAAAAAAAAATATGAAACAAGATGAATGAAAAGCCGTGAACTGACTGAGACAACCCTGCAGGGCTTCTTCTCTCTAGCGCCCCCTCTGTGCTCCCGCCACCTGTCGCTCCCGCCAAGGTCATATGTGAGCGGGTGCACCGCTCCTCTTCCCCTCGACAGATGTTTGAGTTTAAAAACTGCAGTTTTGTCATAACTGGCTTTAGCGCAGTGTATATTTTTGTTTAAGGAGAGGTCAGGGGGAAATCTAATCAGCGGATAGACCATCTAATTCGGGCAGCAAGCGGCTTAAAAGTGTGCGTCATTTGGCCCGATCTCCATTTGTTCCTGTCCAGATTAACCATGATGAGCTTACAGCTGAAATTACAGCAAAAAAGAAGAAAAAAAGGTTTCTGGATCGGTGGATGAAGCCGGGTTTTTATTTGGAGTCAATTTTGGATGATGGGAGCCAAAGGTGAAATGAAGGGGACATGTCATGGACCACCCTCCCTGCGCGGCCAAAAGTGGACCCGGCACCAGATATATACAGAGCCTTCAAAAAGTCTTCTTCCCCCCCGAAATGTCCCCCGTGTTGTCATGTTACAATGTACCCCCCCATGTTGTCATGTTACAATGTATTCCCCTCCCCCCTGAAATGTCCCCCATGTTGTCATGTTACAATGTATTCCCCTCCCCCCTGAAATGTCCCCCATGTTGTCATGTTACAATGTATTCCCCCTCCCCCCGAAATGTCCCCCATGTTGTTATGTTACAATGTATTCCCCCCCCCCGAAATGTCCCCCATGTTGTCATGTTACAATGTATTCCCCCTCCCCCCTGAAATGTCCCCCATGTTGTCATGTTACAATGTACCCCCCCATGTTGTCATGTTACAATGTATTCCCCTCCCCCCTGAAATGTCCCCCATGTTGTCATGTTACAATGTATTCCCCTCCCCCCTGAAATGTCCCCCATGTTGTCATGTTACAATGTATTCCCCCTCCTCCCGAAATGTCCCCCATGTTGTCATGTTACAATGTATTCCTCTCCCCCCTGAAATGTCCCCCATGTTGTCATGTTACAATGTATTCCCCTCCCCCCTGAAATGTCCCCCATGTTGTCATGTTACAATGTATCCCCCTCCCCCCGAAATGTCCCCATGTTGTCATGTTGCAATGTATTCCCCTCCCCCCTGAAATGTCCTGCATGTTGTCATGTTACAATGTATTCCCCTCCCCCCTGAAATGTCCCCCATGTTGTCATGTTACAATGTATTCCCCTCCCCCCTGAAATGTCCCCCCCCCATGTTGTCATGTTACAATGTATTTATTGGGATTGGATGTGATGGACCAACACAAAGTGGCACATAATTGTGAAGTGGAAGGAATATGAGAAATGGTTTCCAACATTTGTGACCAATAAATCCATGAAAAGTGTGTCGGCATTTGTATTCGGCCCCCCGGAGTCAATACTTTGTAGGACCCCCTTTGGCTGCAATTCCAGCTGCAAGTCTTTTTGGGGATGTCTCTTTGCACATCTAGAGAGGGACATTTCTGCCCGTTCTTCTTTGCAGAATCGCTCAAGCTGTCAGATTGGATGGAGGGCGTCTGGGAACAGCAATTTTCAGGTCTGGCCACAGATTCTCCATTGGATTTGGGTCTGGACTGTGACTGGGCCATTCTAACACATGAAGAGGCTTTGATCTGAACCATTCCATTGTAGGTCTGGCTGGATGTTTGAGGTCGTTGTCCTGCTGGAAGGTGAACCTCCACCCCGGTCTCAAGTCTTCTGCAGACTCTAATAGGTTTTCTTCTAAGATTGCCCTGTATTTGGCTCCATTCATCTTCCCATCAACTCAGACCAGCTTCCCTGTCCCTGCTGAAGAAAAGTATCCCCACCACATGATGCTGCCACCACCATGTTTCACGGTGGGGATGGTGTGTTCAGGGGGATGGGCAGTGTTAGTTTTCCCCCACACATAGCGTTTTGCTCTTAGGCAAAAAGTTCCATTTTGGTCTCCTCTGACCAGAGCCCCTTCTTCCACATGTTTGCTGTGGCCCCCACAAGGCTTCTCGCAAACTGCAAATGGGACTTCTTATGGCTTTCTTCCAACAATGGCTTCTTCTTGCCACTCTTCCATAAAGGCCAGATTTGTGGAGTCACGACTAATAGTTGTCCTGAGGACAGATTCTCCCCCCTGAGCTGTGATCTCTGCAGCTCCTCCACAGTTCCCATGGGCCTCTTGGCTGCTTCTCTGATGAATGCTCTCCTTGCCCGTCCTGTCAGTTGAGGTGGAGGGCCATGTCTTGGTAGGTTGGCAGTTGTGCCGTACTCTTTCCATTTCCGGAGGATGGATTGAACACAGTGCTCCGTGAGATGGTCAACTCTTGGGATGGTCTGTCTGGTGTGTTCCTTGACCTTCATGATGCTGTTTCTTCACTAATGTTCTCTAATAAACCTCTGAGGGCTTCACAGAACAGCTGGATTTATACTGAGATCACATGACACACAGGGGGACTCTATTTACTAATCAGGTGACTTCTGAAGGCAATTGGTTCCACTAGATTTTAGTTAGGGGTATCAGAGTTAAGGGGGCTGAATACAAATGCCCGCCACACTTTTCAGATATTTATTTGTAAAAAAGTTTGAAAACCATTTCTCATTTGCCATTTTTTGTTGGGGTATCGCATAAAATCCCAATAAAATACATTGACGTTTTTGGTTGTAACATGACAACATGGGGGACATTTCAAGGGGTATGAATAAATTTTCAAGGCACTGTACAGTATATGGTTTCATGATAAGTCAATGCATGCTCAGCAATGTGTCAGTGTAGCCCTTCCAGGTATTTACTCCCTCTCACAGAGATCACAGAACTCCCCCTAATAATGCATTCATCTTCTCTCCAGAAGGACGGCACCATCTTTGTTCGGGCATCAGCCAGGGTCACCATCTACTTCCTGGGCTGAGTTGCTGGCTCAGAGATGACACCATCATGTTAATTCTGACTATGAACATAAATTTCATCTATATACTGTATGTAGCTAATTGCCGATTTTAACTTTAACTTCGGGTTCTGCACCAACAACTTACAAATCCCTTAAAGGGGAAGTTCTTCCACACACTGAGGTGCATTAAAACCCAATGCACCCACCCCAGAGGTCTTGTGAGCTCTGAATTCCTAAGCTTGTGGTGTCAGCCCTGCCTTCTTCATTTCTGATGCAATACATAGAACACAGGCCTCTTCTCATCCCCTCCCCCTCCTCATCTCCATAACCCCTCCTTGTTTCCTCCGGCCTCCCTATCTCCACCATAACCTCTTCTCATCTCCATAATCTCTCCCTATCTTCTCCCTCTCCTTATCTCCTTATCTTCATAACCCCTCCTTCTCCCCTCCCCTCTTCTCATCTCCTCCCACTCCACATCTCCATGACCCCTCCTTATCTCCTCCCATCTTCCTCATCTCCATAACCCCTCCCTATTTTACCACATCCTTATATCCTCCCCCTTCTTATCTCCTCGTCTCCTCCCTTCTTCATCACCTACCACTCCTCATTCTCTCCCCCACCTTATCTCCTCCCCCTCTTTATCCCCTCCCCCTTCTCATCTCCATAACCCCTCTTCATCACCTCCCACTCCTCCCACTTCTCATCTCCTCCTCCTCATCTCCTCCCCTGTTCTCATCTCCTCCCCCTCCTCATCCCCTCCCCTTCCTTATCTCCTCTCCTCTTCTCATCTCCTCCTACTCCTCATCTGCTCCCCCTCTTCATCCCCTCCCCTCTTCTCATCTCCATAACCCCTCTTCATCACCTCCCACTCCTCTTCTCCTCCCACTTCTCATCTCCTCCCCTTTTCTCATCTCCTCACCCTCTTCATCCCCTACCTCTCCTCATCTCCTCCCCCTTCCTCATCACCCTCACCTCGCCTTCCTTATCTCCTCCCAAATTCTCATCTCCTCCCACTCCTCATTTCCTCCCCTCCTCATCCCCTTCCCTTCCCTTCCTTACCTCCTCCACTCTTCTCATCTCCTCCCCTCCCTCTCCTCCTCCTCCTCCATCCAGCGGCCAGCCACACCAGACCAGCCCACCGCTGGCAGCAGCCACACTAAAGACAACGACCTCAACAACCATATATGAAACTGGGACTTTTAACTTTTTTAAGTTGGTTGTTGAGGTCATTGGTTTTTTTGGACATTGGCATAGAGCAGGGGTCTACAAACTGCGGCCCAAGGGCCAGAGTTGGGCCTTTGATTGCCTTTATCTGACCCTAGGGGCACTATTCCTTCCGATGACACCAATGATGGGAAACTACTCTTTCCACTGTCACCAAATATGGAGAACTATTACTCCCACTGACACCAGAGATGGGGAACTAATTCTCCCACTGACACCAATTATGGGGCACTATTCCACTGACACCATGATGTAATTTTTTTATTCCCATTGACTATCAAGTCTATGGCATTGCTTACTCTCATCAATGCCAGGGCATTTTCTACTCTCACTGGCCACAGTCCAGCCCCCTAAACTTTGAAGGGCCCTTTGCTTTGAATGTTTGTAGACCCCTGACATTGAACAATCATCGGATCTACAATTCACACCAGGGAAAAGGCATATTTCCTTGTCTTGCAGTGGGGGTGAAGTGGAACTTTGCTGGAAGAGCCTCCCAACACAGTCCAACCACACACGATGTGAACATTCCATAAGGGTTTAATACTACTTTAGGTGGGAGGGAAGCTGTGGACAGAGCTCAATTTTGGTTAGGAAGAGATAGGTGCTGCAAATCACCCAACCCTCATCTAGGAATCTGAATTTCTGCATGGAAAAGCCAAAGGGTCTTGGGTAGAAGTAAAGAAGAAACCAGGGTAATTCATCTATGGAAGTTAAGAGATACAGGGACTTGGAGTCTTAGGGAAGCATGCTCTGGGTTTACTTGTTTGTGGAATGATGAGGACTTATATCCAAAACTTGGTGAGTATCCAAGCGCAGACCCCTTACAGGTCCCAGTGATTTGTCCCAGGTTCTCTTCCCATCTGGGTCCCCAAGCATACAACACTTCAACATTCTTTCCCACAATACCCAGGTGGTGGATGTCTTTTTAGGCTTTATTGCTGGTTAAACATGGATGGGGTGCAGGGAAGTCTAGGGATACCACCTCCAGCTCTTTCCCTCCACTCCTGCTCCCCACTGTCACTTCTGTGTTTAAAAGAGAAAGCTTTCCTCTCAGTGGCTCCCAGATCTAACATATCTGCATGAATTCACAGTGGGGACAGATCTCCAGAGAGGGAGCGAATGATCTCCCTGGAAGGTGAGGCAGAACTGCTTACACAGGGAGGAGAGAGTAGAGATGTGAGAAAGCTTTGTGGTGGGGGGTGTAGTTGGGTTTGCACACTGTGTATTAAGTATAGCACACCCCTAAATCCTGCACTCTGTACACCACGGACCCCTGAACTCTATGCTCTGTAAGCAGTGCCCTCCTGAGCTCTACACTCTGTACGTAGCGTAATCCTGAACTCTTCACTCTGTAAGCAGCACCCTCCTGAGCTCTGCAACTCTGTATGTAGTGTACTCCTGAACTCTACACACTGTACGCAATGCACTCCTGAACTCTGTACTCTGTTCATCACATACTCCTGAGCTCTGTACTCTGTACGTTTCATACTCCTGAACTCTTCACTCTGTATGTAGCATACTCAGGGGCGGACTGACCATTTGGAAACTCAGGCACTGCCCGAGGTCAGTAGGGGCCCCATGAGATGCCCCTGGTACCTTTTTCTTAGGCTTTTTTGAGTTTGGGCAAGGACACAGGGGCCCCATGATCCCCTATTGCCCAGGGGCCCCATGAGTTGTCAGTCTGTCCCTGAGCATACTCCTGAACTCTACACTCTCTACGCAATGCACTCCTGAACTCTGTACTCTGTTCATCACATACTCCTGAACTCTGTACTCTGTTCATCGCATACTCCTGAACTCTGCACTCTGTACGTAGCGTAATCCTGAACTCTTCACTCTGTATGTTTCATACTCCTGAGCTCTACACTCTCTACGCAATGCACTCCTGAACTCTGTACTCTGTTCATCACATACTCCTGAGCTCTTCACTCTGTACACAATGCACTCCTGAACTCTTCACTCTGTGAGTAGCGTGCTCCTGAACTTGACTCTCTGTACATAGCATGCTCCTGAATTCTACACTTTTTACATAGCGTGCTTTTGAACTCTATATTCTGTGCACAGTGCCCTCCTGAACTCTGTACTCTGTATGTAGCATACTCCTGGACTCTACACTCTGGAAGCAGCGTGCTCCTGAACTCTACACTCTGGAAGCAGCGTGCTCCTGGACTCTACACTCTGTAAGTAGCATACTCCTGGACTCTACACTCTGTAAGTAGCGTGCTCCTGGACTCTACACTCTGTAAGTAGCGTGCTCCTGGACTCTACACTCTGGAAGCAGCGTGCTCCTGAACTCTACACTCTGGAAGCAGCGTGCTCCTGGACTCTACACTCTGTAAGTAGCATACTCCTGGACTCTACACTCTGGAAGCAGCGTGCTCCTGAACTCTACACTCTGAAAGCAGCGTGCTCCTGGACTCTACACTCTGTAAGTAGCGTGCTCCTGGACTCTACACTCTGGAAGCAGCGTGCTCCTGGACTCTACACTCTGGAAGCAGCGTGCTCCTGGACTCTACACTCTGGAAGCAGCGTGCTCCTGGACTCTACACTCTGTAAGCAGCGTGCTCCTGGACTCTACACTCTAGAAGCAGCGTGCTCCTGAACTCTACACTCTGGAAGCAGCGTGCTCCTGGACTCTACACTCTGGAAGCAGCGTGCTCCTGAACTCTACACTCTGGAAGCAGCGTGCTCCTGAACTCTACACTCTGTAAGCAGCGTGCTCCTGGACTCTACACTCTGGAAGCAGCGTGCTCCTGAACTCTACACTCTGTAAGTAGCGTGCTCCTGGACTCTACACTCTGGAAGCAGCGTGCTCCTGAACTCTACACTCTGGAAGCAGCGTGCTCCTGGACTCTACACTCTGGAAGCAGCGTGCTCCTGAACTCTACACTCTGTAAGTAGCGTGCTCCTGGACTCTACACTCTGGAAGCAGCGTGCTCCTGAACTCTACACTCTGGAAGCAGCGTGCTCCTGGACTCTACACTCTGTAAGTAGCGTGCTCCTGAACTCTACACTCTGGAAGCAGCGTGCTCCTGGACTCTACACTCTGTAAGTAGCGTGCTCCTGAACTCTACACTCTGTAAGTAGCGTGCTCCTGGACTCTACACTCTGTAAGTAGCGTGCTCCTGGACTCTACACTCTGGAAGCAGCGTGCTCCTGGACTCTACACTCTGGAAGCAGCGTGCTCCTGGACTCTACACTCTGGAAGCAGCGTGCTCCTGAACTCTACACTCTGTAAGTAGCGTAACTCTGAATTCTGCACTCTGTACATAACGCAAACCTAAACCCTGCTCTCTGTATGTGTTGGACCCCTGAACTCTTCACCCATTACATAGTGTAATCCTGAGCTCTACACTCTGTACATAACGCACTCTTGAACCCTGCACTCTGTATGTAGCACACCCCAGATACAACCGGCCCTTTGAGGGCAACCATATCACTGATGCGGCTCGTGATGAACCCCTGTTCTAGAACCTGCTCGAAGGAAGGGGGAAGTGGCTGAGGCTGCAGCCTGTGAAACCCAGAACAGCCACAAATACCCACAAACCACTCCCATGTTTACAAAGGAGGCAAATAAACTAAATTTACCCGAACCTCTCTAGCAACCTATTCTTGGAGGGCACTACACCTGTATGGATTGTTAAATAGTTTTTTTTGGTTCTGAACCTGCTGGACTTTCATAATGAGTGAAAAGCTGTAAGAAAGTCATTTATTCTTCACTGTTTTCCACTTTTCCTTTTTATGGTAAAAGGTTTCTTGTATCGCAGAGTTGCATTGTGTTTGTTTCCCCCGAGCGTCTACGGGTTACACTCTGCCCATGGATGGGGCTGACTGGATGAGACGTGGATCGGCCCGATCCAATGATGACGCGGGACAGATAGCTGCCTATGAGGAATGACCGGAGACACTCAACGGACCGGCCGTGGTTCCCCTGAGATGGTTACAATGAAAAGTTTTCATTTTTTTTCTACACAGTACTTTTAACAATGAAATGCTAGCGTGACCCCGGCATGATGACACATCCCTCCAAATGACATTAGCGTGTATGATGATAGCGCGTCATGTGGGGAAGTGGTCACTGGAAAGAATTGTGGTTATGTGATTCAGTAGAGGGACCACTAAACCTAAAATACATCGTTCCTTCATTAAAGGGACACTAAATCCAGAACACATGTTATTCATATAACCGCAGGCGCTGAAATCTGAGCTATGTAGGTAGACATTGCTAGAACATGGCAGAACTTAAAGTGAAACCCCGGCGAAAATAAAACTGTATTTAATTGTAGATAGAATGGGGAAGGGTTAGAACCATGTTTTATGGTATCTGTATTCCTGAGATTTCCTGCCCTGAAAGTGAGGACATCAGTTTGTGGAGGAGAACCCATCAGTGAAGGCAAAGTAGACATTACTAGATCAATCAAGAGGCAAAGCCGGGGCCCCGATCAGGTACCCGCTAGGAAGGAACCACACACAGGGCCTCCAGCACCATAGAAGTTTCTAGAACTCGATCAGAGATGGAAGAAGGATATGGCACTCGGGTGGACAGAACAGTTTTGACACGACTCTCCGTAGTGTAGTTCACGGGAATGTTACCGGTAGACACTTCACCCCGAATCAAAATACAGACCAATTTTACGTTATTCGAAGATTCAGATGTATCCAAATTTCCAAATTACAATAGTAACAAATTTAAACAAATCTGGAAATAAAGAAACAAAATTACTTCCGAGATTCGAATAGAATCGAATTCGAAAAGGAAAATCTAATTTGAAAACAAGAATAGAGTAAAACAGTATAGAGAATAAAGGAATAAAATAGAAAAAAATACATAGAATAGAAAAGAACAGAAAACAAAAGAATAGACTAGAATAGAGTAAAACAGGACAGAATAGAATAGAAAATAAAAGAATAGAAAAGAACAGAATAGAAAATAACAGAATAGAACAGAAAATAACAGATCAGAATAGAAAAAAACAATAGAATAGAATAGAAAGAATAGAACCATCTTCCGAAAATCGAATTTCCAATAAATTCCAATTGAAATAAAATAGATTAAAATAGAAAACAATAGAACAGAAAAGAATAGAGCAAAAAACAAAAAAAAAATAGAATAGAAAAACCAATAGGATAGAATAAAACAGAAAAATAACAGTTGTCTGAAATTCGAATTTCTCACAGAATAAATTCAAATTTGAATAGAATAGAACAGAATACAAAAGAGCAGAATAGAATAGAATAGTAAAAAACAATAGAACATAATAATAATGGATATTAGATAGATGGATGGATATAGAGGTGGATGAATAGAGAAGAAAAAAGAAAGAAAGAAAGAAAGAAAGAAAGAGATAAAAATGAAAGAGAGAGAGAAAGAAAAGAGAGAGAGAGAGAGAGAGAGAGAGAGAGAGAGAGAAAGGAAGAAAGAGAGAGAGAGAGAAAGGAAGAGAGAGAGAAAGGAAGTTGGAAAGAAAGAAAGAAAGAGGAAGAAAAAGAGAGAGAGGGGGGAGAGAGAGAGAGAGAGAGAGAGAGAGAGAGAGAGAGAGAGAGAGAGAGAGAGAGATATGAATAGAGAAGAAAAAGAAAGAAAGAGAGAGAGAGAGAGAGAGAGAGATAAAAAAGAAAGAGAGATAAAAAAGAAAGAGAGAGAGAGAAAGAAAGAAAAAAAAAGAAAGAGAGAAAGGAAGAAAGAGAGGGAGAAAGAAGGAAAGACAGAAAGAGAGAGAGAGAGAGCGAGAGAGAGAGAGAGAGAGAGAGAGAGAGAGAGAGAGAGAGAGAGAAATAAAGAGAGAGAGAGAGGTAAAAAAGAAAGAGAGAGAGAGAGAAAGAAAGAAAAAAAAAGAAAGAGAGAGAGAGAAAGGAAGAAAGAGAGGGAGAAAGAAAGAAAGACAGAAAGAGAGAGAGAGAGAGCGAGAGAGAGAGAGAGAAAGGGAGAAAGAGAGAGAGAAAGGAAGAGAGAGGTGAGAGAGGGGGGGGGGAGAAAGAAAGAGAGAAGGGGAGAAAGAGAAAAAGAAAGAAAGAGAGAAAGAAAGAGAGAAAGAAAGAGAGAAAGGAAAATAGAGAGAGAAAGGGAGAGAGAGAGAGACAGAGAGGGGGGGGGGGAGAAAGAAAGAAAGAAAGAAAGAAAGAAAGAAAGAAAGAAAGAAAGAAAGAAAGAAAGAAAGAAAGAAAGAAAGAAATGGAGTAGAAAAGTAAAAAATAGAATAGAAAAAAATTGAATATTCACATTTTGAAAAGAATACATTTGAATTTGAATATACTAGATTTTAATAGAATGAATGGACGGACATTAGATAGCTGGATGGATATAGAGGTGGATAGGAAGATGGATGGATGGATACATCTGTGGATGAATAGAGACAAAAGAAAAAAGAAAGAAGAAAAGAAAGAAAGATATATAGATAAATACACAGGTGAGTAAATAGATAGATAATAGAGAGATAGATCGATGTAACATTTTCCTTTAACATACAGATGTATCCATTCGTTTTACACAAACGTTTTTTTTCTGTAAATCAGAAGTTTATGGTTAGTGTCCCTTTAAGAAGGGCAGTTAGTAAATCCCGTGTTTCCATCCTATACCGTCATGTAGTACAGTCCAATCACTGCAGTTTATATGCCATTGTTATGATGATGGCCCTGCGATGGGTATTTAGGGTTTTTATTCTATGATTCTTATAACACACAGTATATCGGTGACGCAGAGCGCTCTGGTGTGGTTGAGGATTTGCCCGGATTTATCGGTAATCCTTCTCTATCAGCTAAATAAAAATAAATCCTTCTTCTTAGAAAGACAATGACATTTCATGCTTGCTGCAGAGCCCTGAAATTGGCACAATATACGTTTGGCACAATATGGTGACATTGGGCATTCTCTATACTGTCTATATTGCCCCAGAGACAAAAAGGAACTTCTTTGGGGCGGAGTCAGACATCTGTGGTCCCTGTAGTCTCTAATAGGAGTGTCTGGAAAATGCCTGAAAATGTGTGTAACTTTTTTTTTCATTATTTCTTTCCTTTCCTCCAACTAATAACCAGCTTTCCATTGACTAAACGAAAAAAAAAAGCATCAGGAAAAAGGTGTGCACAAAACTGCAAAAATAGCTCCAAAATCACCTGAAAATGCTCACACTCAAGTTTGAATTGGGGTTTAAGGGTGGAGCTAAAAGCTGCACATCAGATGATTTCCCTGCAATAGAAGAGGTATCATACCCCCCTCTCCGGTGTCCCGTGTCTCCTACCTCCCCTCCATTCCCTGTAATAGAAGAGGTATCATACCCCCCTCTCTGGTGTCCCGTGTCTCCTACCTCCCCTCCATTCCTGTAATAGAAGAGGTATTATACTCCCCTCTCCGGTGTCCCGTGTCTCCTACCTCCCCTCCATTCCCTGTAATAGAAGAGGTATTATACTCCCCTCTCCGGTGTCCCGTGTCTCCTACCTCCCCTCCATTCCCTGTAATAGAAGAGGTATCATACTCCCTTCTCCGGTGTCCCAGGTCTCCTACCTCCCCTCCATTCCCTGTAATAGAAGAGGTATTATACCCCCCTCTCCGGTGTCCCATGTCTCCTACCTCCCCTCCATTCCCTGTAATAGAAGAGGTATCATACTCCCCTCTCCGGTGTCCCATGTCTCCTACCTCCCCTCCATTCCCTGTAATAGAAGAGGTATTATACTCCCCTCTCCGGTGTCCCATGTCTCCTACCTCCCCTCCATTCTCTGTAATAGAAGGATTCTACTCCCCTCTCCGGTGTCCCTTGTCTCCTACCTCCCCTCCATTCCCTGTAATAGAAGAGGTATTATACCCCCCTCTCCGGTGTCCCGTGTCTCCTACCTCCCCTCCATTCCCTGTAATAGAAGGATTATACTCCCCTCTCCGGTGTCCCGTGTCTCCTACCTCCCCTCCATTCCCTGTAATAGAAGAGGTATTATACTCCCCTCTCCGGTGTTCCGTGTTCCTACCTCCCCTCCATTCCCTGTAATAGAAGAGGTATTATAGTCCCCTCTCCGGTGTCCCGTGTCTCCAACCTCCCCTCCATTCCCTGTAATAGAAGAGGTATTATACCCTCCTCTCCGGTGTCCCGTGTCTCCTACCTCCCCTCCATTCCCTGTAATAGAAGAGGTATTATACTCCCCTCTCCGGTGTCCCGTGTCTCCTACCTCCCCTCCATTCTCTGTAACAGAAGAGGTATTATACTCCCCTCTCCGGTGTCCCGTGTCTCCTACCTCCCCTCCATTCCCTGTAATAGAAGAGGTATCATACTCCCCTCTCCGGTGTCCCATGTCTCCTACCTCCCCTCCATTCCCTGTAATAGAAGAGGTATCATACTCCCCTCTCCGGTGTCCCGTGTCTCCTACCTCCCCTCCATTCCCTGTAATAGAAGAGGTATTATACTCCCCTCTCCGGTGTCCCATGTCTCCTACCTCCCCTCCATTCTCTGTAATAGAAGGATTCTACTCCCCTCTCCGGTGTCCCGTGTCTCCTACCTCCCCTCCATTCCCTGTAATAGAAGAGGTATTATACCCCCCTCTCCGGTGTACCGTGTCTCCTACCTCCCCTCCATTCCCTGTAATAGAAGAGGTATTACACCCCCCTCTCCGGTGTTCCGTGTTCCTACCTCCCCTCCATTCCCTGTAATAGAAGAGGTATTATACTCCCCTCTCCGTTGTCCCGTGTCTCCTACCTCCCCTCCAGTCCCTGTAATAGAAGAGGTATTATAGTCCCCTCTCCGGTGTCCCGTGTCTCCTACCTCCTCTCCATTCCCTGTAATAGAAGAGGTATCATAGTCCCCTCTCCGGTGTCCCGTGTCTTTTACCTCCCCTCCATTCCCTGTAATAGAAGAGGTATTATCCCCCCCTCTCCGGTGTCCCGTGTCTCCAACCTCCCCTCCATTCTCTGTAATAGAAGGATTATACTCCCCTCTCCGGTGTCCCGTGTCTCCTACCTCCCCTCCATTCCCTGTAATAGAAGAGGTATTACACCCCCCTCTCCGGTGTTCCGTGTTCCTACCTCCCCTCCATTCCCTGTAATAGAAGAGGTATTATAGTCCCCTCTCCGGTGTCCCGTGTCTCCAACCTCCCCTCCATTTCCTGTAATAGAAGAGGTATTATACCCTCCTCTCCGGTGTCCTGTGTCTCCAACCTCCCCTCCATTCTCTGTAATAGAAGAGGTATTATACTCCCCTCTCCGGTGTCCCGTGTCTCCTACCTCCCCTCCATTCCCTGTAATAGAAGAGGTATTATACCCTCCTCTCCGGTGTCCCGTGTCTCCTACCTCCCCTCCATTCCCTGTAATAGAAGAGGTATTATACCCTCCTCTCCGGTGTCCCGTGTCTCCTACCTCCCCTCCATTCCCTGTAATAGAAGAGGTATTATACCCTCCTCTCCGGTGTCCCGTGTCCCCTACCTCCCCTCCATTCCCTGTAATAGAAGAGGTATTATACTCCCCTCTCCGGTGTCCCGTGTCTCCTACCTCCCCTCCATTCTCTATAATAGAAGAGGTATCATACTCCCCTCTCCGGTGTCCCGTGTCTCCTACCTCCACTCCATTCCCTGTGATAGAAGAGGTATTATAGTCCCCTCTCCGGTGTCCCGTGTCTCCTACCTCCCCTCCATTCCCTGTAATAGAAGGATTATACTCCCCTCTCCGGTGTCCCGTGTCTCCTACCTCCCCTCCATTCCCTGTAATAGAAGAGGTATTACACCCCCCTCTCCGGTGTTCCGTGTTCCTACCTCCCCTCCATTCCCTGTAATAGAAGAGGTATTATACTCCCCTCTCCGTTGTCCTGTGTCTCCTACCTCCCCTCCAGTCCCTGTAATAGAAGAGGTATTATAGTCCCCTCTCCGGTGTCCCGTGTCTCCTACCTCCCCTCCATTCCCTGTAATAGAAGAGGTATCATAGTCCCCTCTCCGGTGTCCCGTGTCTTTTACCTCCCCTCCATTCCCTGTAATAGAAGAGGTATTATCCCCCCCTCTCCGGTGTCCCGTGTCTCCAACCTCCCCTCCATTCTCTGTAATAGAAGGATTATACTCCCCTCTCCGGTGTCCCGTGTCTCCTACCTCCCCTCCATTCCCTGTAATAGAAGAGGTATTACACCCCCCTCTCCGGTGTTCCGTGTTCCTACCTCCCCTCCATTCCCTGTAATAGAAGAGGTATTATACCCCCCTCTCTGGTGTCCCGTGTCTCCTACCTCCCCTCCAGTCCCTGTAATAGAAGAGGTATTATAGTCCCCTCTCTGGTGTCCTGTGTCTCCAACCTCCCCTCCATTCTCTGTAATAGAAGAGGTATTATACTCCCCTCTCCGGTGTCATCTAGTGACCAAAAGCAGTATTTTCCATTTTAAATCAATGATTTACATTCGAACAGCACAGGATACAGCCTATTGACATTCATGTTGTTTTTTGCGCCATTCACGCAGAATAAATGTTCATTCGCTTTCAATGGGCAAATGTCTATGCAAATTCTTAAACTAAATAAACTAAACTACCCATTAAATTTAAAATGATCTTTTTTTTTTTGTTTCCAGCACATTTCACCTGAGCAGCTCAGTGAGCGCAGCAGTTCTGCCGTAATATTCCCAGGTAACGGATAAATGTCCTCTCAGTGAATCGCTCCATAGCCTTGAGATGTGAAAACAATGAAGTATAAAAACGTGTCATTATCTCCGGACTTCAATAAAGGAAAAGGAATACAAGGCGAAGGATCGTTTTATTGACGACGTATAATTCAATGTGTCCCCGTCTACACCGGGGTATGCAGAGAGAAGCTGATATATTGCCGAAATAATAGGCCGGGGTCAGTGCCGGGACCAGGAAACACTTGACAACGAGGACTATAAATGTTTTATGCAGCGAGGAGTTTTCATTTTATTCAGGAAGCTATTAAATGGAATTATGAGGTGTGCGGAATGTGACGGAGACCTGAGCCCCCCGCCGATGACAGACTGCTAGC
Source organism: Staurois parvus (assembly GCF_062004578.1). NCBI lineage: Eukaryota > Metazoa > Chordata > Amphibia > Anura > Ranidae > Staurois > Staurois parvus. The sequence continues at coordinate 35,770 of NW_028320642.1, forward strand.
TCTGTGGGTTCTCTTCACCTGCGGTGCGAGGAAGAAAAATCCAGAGAGCGCGGTGGATGTCTTATTAAAGGAATATCGCACTCCTAACCAGGGGCGGACTGACCATTTGGAAACTCAGGCACTGCCCGAGGGCCCGGGGTCAGTAGGGGGCCCCATGAGATGAGATCCCCTATTGCCCGGGGGCCCCATGAGTTGTCAGTCCACCGCTGCTCCTAATTAATGTAAGACGTTCAATAAATGATGGAGAAAATGTTACTTTACATTATCCCCGTGTCGGATTTTATATTCGTAACTGTATTCCTTTTATTCTAGATCAGTCCACCTAGAACTGAGATTACAATATTTGGATGATGCCAGAGAGCGAAACCTCTCGGGGGCTCTAATGGTGAGATCCCTGTGCTGAGTTCCTGGGTCTGTACACCCGCTGTGCCCATTATGAGGGGTTCCCTCCATCCCTGTGCTGAGTTCCCGGGTCTGTACACCCGCTGTGCCCATTATGAGGGGTTCCCACCATCCCTGTGCTAAGTTCCTGGGTCTGTATGCCCGCTGTGCCCAATATGAGAGGTTACCACCATCCCTGTGCTGAGTTCTCAGGTCTGTATGACCGCTGTGCCAATTATGAGAGTTCCCGTCATCCCTCTGCTGAGTTCCCGGGTCTATAGACCTGCTGTGCCCATTATGAGGGGTTCCCACCATCCCTGTGCTGAGTTCCTGGGTCTGTACACCCACTGTGCCCATTATGAGAGGTTCCCTCCATCCCTGTGCTGAGTTCCCGGGTCTGTACACCCGCTGTGCCCATTATGAAGGGCTCCCACCATCCCTGTGCTGAGTTCCCGGGTCTGTACACCTGCTGTGCCCATTATGAGAAGTTCCCACCATCCCTGTGCTGAGTTCCCGGGTCTGTACATCCACTTTGCCCATTATGAGGGGTTTCCCGACATCCCTGTGCTGAGTTCCCGGGTCTGTAGACCCGCTGTGTCCATTATGAGAGACTCCCACCATCCCTGTACTGAGTTGCCCAATCTGTACACCTGCTGTGTCCATTATGAGAGACTCCCACCATCCCTGTACTGAGTTCCCCAATCTGTACACCTGCTGTGCCCATTATGAGGGGTTCCCGCCATCCCTGTGCTGAGTTCCTCGGTCTGTACATCCTCAGCATAGACACCTAGATATTCACAATTCTGAAATGGGAAGTCCAAACTAAGCAGGAAAAGTTCCACTGACAACCAGCACAAGGGGACGAAGTTCCACTGACTAAAAGAGAAAACAGGAGGCGCACACATCTAGTGCATTATCCCAGGTTTATTGTAAGGAGTGAAAAAAATATATTAAAAACATACTCACAGACGAAGCATGTATCTAAAAAGCATAGAAAAATGACAATGGCCACAACGGCGGGCAAGGTGTTCTCACTGTCAGTGCGGTCAAATGACTGACGCGTTTCGGGGACGAATCCCTTTCCTCAGAGCTGATGACCAGCCTCTGATGCAGATGTGTAATGAATGGATAGTGGGAGCAAGGCTGTCCTGGTACCCTTGGCTTCCTTTTTGGCTGTGCATATCTTGAGGCGCTGGAGAGTACATACAATATCCGGTAAAGTTCCACTGACCACCAGCACAAGGGGACAAAGTTCCACTGACCACCAGCACAAGGGGCAAAGTTCCACTGACCACCAGAACAAGAGGGAAAAGTTCCACAGACCACCAGCACAAGGGGCGAAGTTCCACTGACCACCAGAACATCTCGTGTTAATAAAAAAACAATGTATTAAAACTCACAGCCAGTCCAATATATATATATCCTTGGCAACCACTGACTGCAATGCAAATGCTCGGACAAGTCGCGGCTAATGAGTCGTGGCTCGCCTGGTGCCACTACTAATTTCCAAGCATGCTCGTGGCCCCTATGTGCGCTGTTATGCGATGCTCGGCTGCTGAGGCGATGCTGGGGTGACCCGACTTGCGTGCCGACAGAGAGGGCTCTGCGTGCCACAGGTTTGCCACCACTGCTCCACGACAATCAGAAAAGCATTTTCAGTGCAAGCTCTGATTTTAGCGGCTCCTTCACCCCGAGAACTCTGACGTTGTCCACCTTCATCAAACGTCCCTGAACTCTGCGAAGTCTGTGGAGAGATTGTATGGAAGGATTTTGGCCTCGTACAGATGTCGGTCTCCAGTGGTCAGCGGTTTGTTGAAATAATTTATGAACGTTCATTCAGAATGTAATGCCGCAAATGTACGGCGAGATGATGCCGTCTTCTACCCAACCCACATCTGCTTCTTCTTATTAAATTCTCTCTGATTTATTGGGAAAGATTCGATTTCCCTTTAACTTTATTAAAAATTAGATTTATTACCAGTCTATGGAGTTTTAAACCCGACATAATACCGTCGTCCTCGGGACGCCGACTCAGCGCTGGACATTCAACATCGACAATGACGTGCAATTATTCGGCCTCCTTCCTGACTACTGGAAAGGGAGTGAACTCTGCCTGAACTCTGCGTGCTGTCAAAAAAAAAATCTGCACCAGCGTTTCCTGAACTATGGCTTGGTACCGAGATTGGGTGGTGGACGTGTTGGTGAGGGGTCACCACGTGGCTGTGCTGGAAACATAGCCGGGGTTGTCTGAGAGCAACACAATGAGAGAGTATTATGTCACATGACACGGGGGACACCCCCCTACAGGATGGCACTGACATCACTGATCCCACAATGAGAGGGTATTATGTCACATGACTCGGGGGACACCCCCCTACAGGATGGCACTGACACCAATCACTGACATCACTGATCCCACAATGAGAGGGTATTATGTCACATGACTTGGAGGAGACCCCCCTACAGGATGGCACTGACACCAATCACTGACATCACTGATCCCACAATGAGAGGGTATTATGTCACATGACACGGGGGACACCCCGCTACAGGATGGCACTGACACCAATCACTGATCCCACAATGAGAGGGTATTATGTCACATGACTCGGAGGACACCCCCCTACAGGATGGCACTGACACCAATCACTGATCCCACAATGAGAGGGTATTATGTCACATGGCACGGGGGACACCCCCCTACAGGATGGCACTGACACCAATCACTGATCCCACAATGAGAGGGTATTATGTCACATGGCACAGGGGACACCCCCCTACAGGACGGTACTGACACCAATCACTGACATCACTGATCAAACAATGAGAGTGTATTATGTCACATGACACGGGGGACACCTCCGTCCTTACTACTGGAAAGGGAGAGAACTCTGAATTTGTAATGAAATTAGTTTTGTTTCATTTTGTTCCGTTTCCTTTTTGACTGGATTAACATTTTTCCAATGGATTCAAAGTATTCAAATCAGATATCGAATCGATCCGAGTTCACTGGGAAGAATAGCTGGTTCTATTCTATTCGAAATACGAATTTCAGAAGACGTTTATATTCTTTCTATTTTATTCTATTCTATTTTTTTTCTATTCTTTTCTATTCTATTCTTTTATTCTCTATTACGTTCTGTTCTGTTTCATACTATTCTTTTCTATTCTATTTTATTCTGTTTTATTCTATTCTTTTTGAAATTCAAATTTCAGAAGATGACTATATCCCTCATAAAGCCTCCGGACTCCAGACCCTAACCCAGGAATTACAAAACCCGGAGAAAGCTGCAAGTCAACTTTCTTTGCTATAAACAGAACTTCTGGAGCCCCTCACTCTGCACACACAGCCTGCCGTTCTCCAATAAGACCTGGGCACAGAATTAGAGGCTTCTTCTCTCCCAAAGCTCTTTGAAGCCTCCAGATTCTTGACCTTAATCCAGGGATTACAAAACCAAGAGAAGGCTGCAAGGTCAACTTTCTCGCTCTCAGCAGAACTTCTGGAGCCCCTAACTCTGCACACACAACTTGCTCCATCTATTGGAAAACTTGGACGCAGAATTAGAGGCTTCTTCCCTCACAAAGCTCTTTGAAGCCTCCAGGCTCCAGTCCCTTATCTGGGAATTACAAAACCCGGTGAAAGCTGCAAGACCAGATTTCTCCACTCTGAACAGAACTTCTGGAGCCCCTCACTCTGCACACACAGCCTGCCGTTCTCCAATAAGACCTGGACACAGAATTAGAGGTTTCTTCTCTCCCAAATCTCTTTGAAGCCTCCGGACTCTGGACCTTAATCCAGGAATTTTAAAACCCAAAGAATGCTGCAAGGTCTACTTTCTCGCTCTCAGAAGAATTTCTGGAGCCCCTAACTCTGCACACACAACTTGCTGGTCTCCGGAAAAAATTGGATGCAGATATAGAGGCTTCTTCCATCGCAAAAGCTCTTTGAAGCCTCCAGACTCCAGTCCCTTTCTGGGAATTACAAAACCCAGTGAAAGCTGCAAGACCAGCTTTCTCAACTCTGAGCAGAACTTCTGGAGCCCCTCACTCTGCACACACTCCCTGCCATTCTCAAATAAGACCTGGACACAGAATTAGAGGTTTCTTCTCTTCCATAGCTCTTTGAAGCCTCCGGACTCTGGACCTTAATCCAGAAATTTCAAAACCCAAAGAAGGCTGCAAGGTCAGCTTTCCTGCTCTCAGCAGAACTTCTGGAGCCCCTAACTCTGCACACACAACTTGCTGGTCTCCGGTAAAACCTGGACGTAGCATTAAAGGCTTCTTCCCTCGCAAAGCTCTTTGAAGCCTCCAGACTCAAGACCCCAGGCTTATCTGGGAATTACAAAACCCGGAGAAAGCTGTAAGACCGGCTTTCTACACTCTGAACAAAAATTCTGAAGCCCCTCACTCTGCACACACACCCTGCTGTTCTCCAATAAGATCTGGACACGGAATTAGAGGCTTTTTTCCTTCCAAAGCTCTTTGATGCCTCTGGACTCCAGACCTTAATCCAAGAATTACAAAACCAGGAGATAGCTGTAAGATCAACTTTCTCTGCTCTGAACAGAACGTCTGGAGTCCATCTCTCTGCATTTGTGAGAACCTAGTATCATTTTTGCGTATTCTTACACAATGGGAGGGCCAGACACTGTCACGGTACTTAGACTAATTTCATTTAACTATTTTTACATAACTTCATTGAATGGTGTTTTTTATGTATTTATTTTTATATATCATCTTTCAGGTACAAAATTAGAACAGTCACCTCAAAAATTCCTATTTCCAGCACCCAACAGCTTTATGGAAGAACAAATCTGAAAGATCAGGAAAAGGCAAAACCGAGGACCAGGGGGTCCCATGAGATGTCCCTGGTACCTTTCATGTGCTTTTTTGGGTGTGGTTTGAGTGTGGGCGAGGACACAAGGGCCCCATGATCCCCTATTGCCCAGGGGCCCCATGAGTTGTCAGTCCGCCCCTGCCGAGGACTCTTCGTAACTAGTCTATAAATGGGGATGAAAACCCATCTACACCAGCACAGGAGTCACATTTAATAATGTCAAAATAACCCGCTCATCCGGCCTGGTTCTACGTTTCCCTTAAGTCGCTGAAATGGGAGCCTTCTTAAACCTTCTGAAACGCAAGCACTTGGCAACGCTTCTCTGTGCTGGAAATTACTAGAAATAATTTGGCAGATGCTTTATAGATTACACACCAAGACGATAACAGAAATAGCAGCACGATTCTCCTTCTTGCTCCATCCAGGGGAGGTGGCCGGGGCCGACTGCGGCTTGCTAACCACTTGGCCGTCTGCGAGTGAAGCACCAGGTTCGTGAGCTCACAAGTGTCCAGGTCCTTCCTTTGCCGCATCTGATCCGTCTGATCCGGTCCCTCAAGAAGTCTAGTCTTCTTTATTTTTGTCTTTTGATGATCAGATTCAGCTGCGTGGGAGGTCACCATGAATATTTTAATATAAATATAAATCTTCTAGTAGTTTCAAGAGGTTGGTTGTGTACAGACACGTTATCTGACCTTTTATCCACTTTTGGTCACTTTCCAACCCCAAGCAGAGGACAGCAATGATCTGCCGGGATACTGCCAGCACCCAAATACCAGCTACAGTGCAGACAATTAAAGGGAAACACTTGTGAGAGTGGTCAACTCAAGGCCTCATGAGTGTGTAGACCCAATGCATGAGATCCAAGAGTTATGGTTCAGCTCCACTTCTGGCAGCCTATAGAAGTCTATGAGAGGCTGGAAGCTGCTGCAACTGGGTGGACCTGGACCAGGGGCGGACTGACCATTCCAGCACTCGGGCACTGCCCGAGGGCCCGGGGTCAGTAGGGGGCCCCAAGAAATGCCCCTGGTACCTTTTATATGCTTTTTTGAGTGTGCTTTGAGTGTGGGCAAGAACACAGGGGCTCCATGATACCCTATTGGCCGGGGGCCCCATGAGTTGTCAGTTCGCCTCTGGCCTGGACAGTACATCAAGTGATACTAACATTTGGGCAGTATGCGCTCAGGGATGAATGTCCAGAGTGAAAGCCATCCAACCCTGTCCAACTGTTGCAGCTTTAGACCTCTTGTAGAATTTTATTGACTGTCGGTAGGATGGTGCCCCTGTGTCTTCTGCCCACACCAAAACGCTGGGATCTCATGCACCAGGGCTAAATGGCCAGTTTGCACGAGTCCAAAACCTCACTGCAGACTCTATACTCCCCCAAACATTATTATTATTATTATACAGTGTTTATATAGCGCCATCGGTTTACTCAGCACTGTACATTATAATGGGAGATAGTACACGAAACAGTACAGTAACAATATAATACAATACAGCACACGAGGGGTTCGAGGGCCCTGCTCCTTGGAGCTTACAATCTAGGAGGGAGGGGAGAGTGGTACAGGAGGAAATAGCTGTGGGGGATGGAGTGGTGGGAAGAGCGGAGGAGATCAGCAAATTAGGTGAGGGCGGGGTAGGCTTCTCTGAAGAGATGGGTTTTCAGGGTGCGCCTGAAGGTGAGGAGGGAAGGTGACATGACCCTTCTTCCCCCTTGGCGGCACTCCCTGGGTGTATTTTAAGATTTTGGTTTTGGATTGGTATGGATGAGGTATGGTATGGATATCAAGCAGGACCCATACAGCATTGGGGTTCTCCCAAATTCCATACCAGACCCCTTGAATCTGGTATGAATTTTATGGGGAAACCCCATGCAAAAACACAAGAAAGAAAATAATGGGGTCCCCTCCAAATTTCATAGCAGACCCTTGAACCTCTGAGTATGAGAAATGTATCTACAGAGGGGCAAGGTGTAAGGGAACTTTGTATCTAAGTTAGTGTGAGATGCTTGGGAGGGGATGTGAACTTCTGAGGATGTGAGTTGTATTTAAGCAGGGGTGAGGTATCGAGGAGGGGATGTGAACTTCTGGAGATGTGAGATGTATCTAAGCGGGGGTGAGCTTTCATAGAGCGAATGGGAACCTTGGGTATGTTCAATGTATCTAACCAGAGGTGAGGTGCCATTGGAGGGATGTGAACTACTGGATATGTGAGATGTATCTAAGCTGGAGTCAGGTGCCATGGAGAGGATGTGAACCTCTGGGTATGTTAGGTGTATTTAAGTGGTGGTGAGGTGTTGTGGAGGAGATGTGAACTTCTGGGTATGTTAGAAGTATCTAAGTGAGGATGAGGTGTTAGGGAGGAGATGGGAACGTCTGGGTATGTGAGTTGTATCTAAATGGAGGGTGAGGTGTCATTGAGGGGATGGGAACTTCTGGGGATGTGACATGTATCTAAGGGGGTGAGGTTTTGTAGAGGGATGTGAACTTATGTGGATATGAAATGTATCTAAGCAGGGATGAGATGCCATGGAGGGGATGTGAACTTCTGGGAATGTTAAAAGTATCTAAGTGAGGGTGAGGTGTTAGGGAGGAGATGGGAACTTCTGGGTATGTTAGATGCATCTAAGTGGGGGTATGGTGTTAGGGAGGAGATGGGAACTTCTGGGTATGTTAGATGCATCTAAGTGGGGGTATGGTGTTAGGGAGGAGATGGGAACTTCTGGGTATGTTAGATGCATCTAAGTGGGGGTATGGTGTTAGGGAGGAGATGGGAACTTCTGGGTATGTTAGATGCATCTAAGTGGGGGTGAGGTGTTAGGGAGGAGATGGGAACTTCTGGGTATGTTAGATGTATCTAAGTGGGGGTGAGGTGTTTAGGGAGGAGATGGGAACTTCTGGGTATGTTAGATGTATCTAAGTGGGGGTGAGGTGTTAGGGAGGAGATGGGAACTTCTGGGTATGTTAGATGTATCTAAGTGGGGGTGAGGTGTTAGGGAGGTGATGGGAACTTCTGGGTATGTTAGAAGTATCTAAGTGAAGGTGAGTTGTTAGGGAGGAGATGAGAACTTCTGGGTATGTACCTAAACAGGGGTGAGGTGTCATGGAGGGGATGTGAACTTCTGGAGATATGACATGTATCTAAGCGGGGGTGAGGTGATGTGAACTTCTGGGTATGTGAGATGTATTTAGGGGGGGGTGAGGTTTCGTGTAGGGGATGGGAACTTTGGGTATGTTATATATATCTAACCAGGGAAGAGGTGCCGTGGAGGGGATGTGAACTTCTGGGGATGTGACATTTATCTAAGCAAGGGTGAGGTGCCATGAAAGAAATGTAAACGTCTGAGAATGGTAGATGTATCTAACCTTGGATGAGGTGCCTGGGAGGGGAGGGGAGCTTCTGGGTATGTCAAATGTATCTAAGCAGGTATTAGGTGCCGTGGAGGAGATGTGAACTTCTGGGGTTTGGAGTTGTATTAAAGCGGGGTGAGGTGCCATGGAGGGGATGGGAACTTCTGGGTAGGTTAGATGTATGTGATCAGTGGCAAAGTGTCAGGGAGTGGGGAAACCTCTAGGCATGGGAGATGTATCTAAGCAGGAGCAAGGTGCTATAGAGGGGAGGGGAACACACAAAGAATAACACAGGGAGGGTGTAAAAAGAAGTTGAGTTTATTATATACTATATACAGTTACAATGTTTCCTGAGTTATCAGTTCATTGTTGGCTGATGCTGGTCTTCAAGGAAGTGACTATGTCTCACAAGGACTGGAAAGTGTGACACACTCAGTATTGGGGTGACCCCCCTACAGTACATCCTCTTCACTTATCACTCCAAGAAACTTTCGGGATGACTCTTGGCGTGTGATGATTGCAGTTCCTGAAACGGCCCTTCGCAGGTGGTGAATCAAGCCATTGTTACTCCGGTTCCTCTTCCTATATATAGATACTTCAGTTCCGACCTCTATTCATCTTTCTATTAAAGCCGTAGCATTTGATACCTCCTGGGAACGGCCTTGACTGCACTAATAATAATAATAATAGTGATGTGCTGGAAAACGTAGAAGATATTCGCCCCTCAATCACCTCCTTCCTCTCCTATCGTCTTTTTCTTTCAATGTGTTGTTTTCCAACGTACATTTTCATGGCGTGCCAACGTTGCGTCATCTTTGTTTCTATGTATAGATTTACACTATTGTGAAGGTTCTATTTTTCTGTGAATGGGTTCTATTTAAAGATCGCTGCCTAGGACTGTTGTTTGTATGTAAACATGTCAAGTAAAAGGGAAGAGGAGAAATTTTGGCAAAGGCAAAGTCCCTATTAAAACTTCCGGCAAAATTTGCTTGAAAACAAATCTCTTTATTTTAGAATAGTTTCGTTTACACCTGATAATGGACAAAGGCAGCAGGAGGAACCCTTGAAGAGCACGGAGAGATGAGAGGTAAGTGTGGGAGCAGGGGCGGACTGACAACTCATGGGGCCCCCGGGAAATAGGGGATCATGGGGCCCCTGTGTCCTTTCCCAAACTCAAAAAAGCCTATGAAAAAGGTACTAGGAGCATCTCATGGGGCCCCCTACTGACCCCGGGCCCTCGGGCAGTGCCCGAGTTTCCAAATGGTTAGTCCGCCCCTGTGTGGGAGGAAGGTTGGTGCACTTCGAGCATTGGGGTAAGGTGGCTAGATGACTGGGGAGAAGGGGTGAGATGACCGGGAAGTGATGCAGCATTGAGGGAAGGTGAACTGCTGGGAAAGATGAAATGCTGCCATGCAAAGGAGGTGAGCTTCTGGGTATGTGAGATGTATCTAAGCTGGGGCGAGGTGTTGGGGATGGGAGGAGAACCTCTGAGTATGTTGGATGTATCTAAGTAGGGCGAGGAAATAGGGAGGGGAGACAAACATCTAAGCATGTGGGATATATCTGAGCAGGGCAAGGTGTTGGGAAGGGAAGGAACACTTCTGAGTATGTGAGATGTATCTAAGCAGGGGTAAAGCTGCCGTAGAGGGGAGGGGAACTTTTGGACACCTGAGATGTATCTAAGTGGGGGAGAGGTACCATAGACGGACGGTGAACTTCGCAATATGTGAGATGTATCTAAGCCAGGGAGGGGAGGTTAACCTCTGGGTACATGAGCTGTATCTAGGCAGGGCGACGTATCAGGGAGGGGAGGTGAACCTTTGGGTATGTGAGATGTATCTAAGTGGGGTGGGGTGAGGTGCTGTAGAGGGGAGGTGAACTTCTGGATACATGAGATGTATCTAAGTAAGGGAAAGATGTTGGGGAGGGGAAGTGAACTTCTAAGTATGTGGAATATACCTAAACAGGGGTGAGGTGCTGTAGAGGGGAGGTGAACTTCTGGGTATGTGGAAAGTATCTAAATTGGGTGAGGTGTTGGGGAGGGGAGGTGAACTTCTAAGTATGTGGGATGTATCTAAGCAGTGGGTGGGGTGATGTAGAGGGGAGGAGAACTTCTGGACACGTGAGATGTATCTAAGTGGGGGAGAGGTACCATAGAGGGAAGGTGAACTTCTCAATATGTGAGATGTATCTAAGTAAGGGTGTGATACTGTGGAGGGGAGGTGAACTTCTGGGTATGTGGAATGTATCTAAATTTGGTGAGGTGTTGGGGAGGGGAGGTGAACGTCTGGGTATATGAGCTGTGTCTAAGTGGGGTGGGGTGTCAGGGAGGGGAAGTGAACCTTTGAGTATGTGAGATGTATCTAAATAGGGTGGGGTGAGGTGCTATAGAGGAGAAGCAAACTTCTGGATACATGAGGTGTATCTAAGTGGGGACCAGGTGTCGGAGAGGAGAGGTGAACCCCGGAGTATGTAGGATGTATCTAAGCAGGAGTGAAATGCAGTAGAGGGGAGATGAAGTGGGGGCAAGTTGTTGGGGAGGGGAGGTGAACTTCTCAATATGTGAGATGTATCTAAGAGGGGGTGAGATACTCTGGGGGAAGGTGAACTTCTGGGTACATGAGCTGTATATAAGCTGGGTAAGGTGTTGGGTAGGGGAGGTGAACCTTTGAGTATGTGAAATGTATCTAAGTTGGGTGGTGTGGCGTGAGGTGCTGTAGAGGGGAGGTCAGCTTCTTGATATGTGAGATGTATCTAAGCAGTTATAAGATACTGTGGAGGGGAAGTAAACGTCTGGGTACATGAGCTGTATCTAAGTGGGGGCAAGGTGTTGAAGTGAGGATGTGAACCCCTGAGTATGTGAGGTATCTAAGTGGAAGGACCAAGCACTGTGGAGGGCAGGTGAACTTCTGGGTATGTGAAATGTATCTTAACAAGGCGAGGTGTTGGGAAGGGGAGGTGAACTTCTGAGTATCGGGGATGTATCTAAGCAGGGATGAGATGCCGTGGAGGGGAGATGAATTCCTGGATAGTTGAGATGTATCTAAGCGGGGCTGAGGTGCCATGGAGGGGAGGTGAACTTCTGGGCACATAAACTGTATCTATGCAGAGGGGAGGTGCGATGTAGCTAAGTGAGGAAAACATTCCATGGAGGGGAGGTAAATTTCTGGGTAGGTGAGATGTATCTATTTAGGGGTGAGATGCCATGGAGGGGAGGTGAACTTCTGGATACATGAGAAGTATCTAAGTGGGGGGCAAGGTGCCGTGGAGAGAAGGTCAGCCTCTGGACATGTGATATGTATCTAAGCGGGGCTGAGGTGCCATGGAGGGGAGATGAACTTCTAGGTATATAAACTGTACCTAAGCAGAGGGCAGGTGTGATGTATCTAAGTGAGGTCAACATTCCATGGAGTGCAGGTGAATTTCTCAGTAGGTGAGACGTACCTAAGCAGGGGTGAGATGCCATGGAGGGGAGGTGAACTTCTGGGTACATGAGATGTATCTAGGAGGGGAGCAAGGTGTCGTTGAGGGAAGGTCAGCCTCTGGACATGTGAGATGTATCTAAGCGGGGCTGAGGTGCCATGGAGGGGAGATGAACTTCTAGGTACATAAATTGTATCTAAGCAGAGGGGAGGTAAGATGTATCTAAGTGAGGGCAACATTCCATGGAGGTGAGGTGAATTTCTGGGTAGGTGAGATGTATCTGATCAGGGGTGAGATGCAATGGAGGGGAGGTGAACTTCTGGAAATATGAGATGTATCTAAGTAGGGGACAAGGTGCCGTGAAGAGAAGGTCAGCCTTTGGACATGTGAGATGTATCTAAGCAGGGCTGAGGTGCCATGGAGGGGAGGTGAACTTCTGGGTACATAAACTGTTTCTAAGACAAGGGGAGGTGCGATGTATCTAAGAAAGGTCAAAGTCCCATGGAGGGGAGGTGAATTTCTCAGTAGGTGAGATGTACCTAAGCAGGGGTGAGGTGCCATGGAGGGGAGGTGAATTTCTGGGTAGGTGAGAAGTATCTAAGCAGGGGTGAGGTGCCATGGAGGGGAGGTGAACTTTTGGATACATGAGATGTATCTAAGTAGGGGGTAAGGTGCCGTTGAGGGCAGGTCAGCCTCTGGACATGTGCGATGTATCTAAGTGAGGGTAAAGTTCCATGAAGGGGAGGTGAATTTCTCAGTAGATGAGATGTATCTAAGCAGGGGTGAGGTGCCATGGAGGGGAGGTGAACTTTTGGATACAAGTATCTAAGTGGGGGGCAAGGTGCCGTTGAGGGCAGGTCAGCCTCTGGACATGTGAGATGTATCTAAGCAGGGGTGAGGTGCCATGGATGGGAGATGAACTTCTGGGTACATGAGATGTATCTAAGCCGAGGGGAGGTGCGATGTATCTAAGTGGGGGGCAAGGTGCCGTTGAGGGCAGGTCAGCCTCTGGACATGTGAGATGTATCTAAGCAGGGGTGAGGTGCCATGGATGGGAGATGAACTTCTGGGTACATGAGATGTATCTAAGCCAAGGGGAGGTGCGATGTATCTAAGTCGGGGGCAAGGTGCCGTTGAGGGCAGGTCAGCCTCTGGACATGTGAGATGTATCTAAGCAGGGGTGAGGTGCCATGGATGGGAGATGAACTTCTGGGTACATGAGATGTATCTAAGCCGAGGGGAGGTGCGATGTATCTAAGTGGGGGGCAAGGTGCCGTTGAGGGCAGGTCAGCCTCTGGACATGTGAGATGTATCTAAGCAGGGGTGAGGTGCCATGGATGGGAGATGAACTTCTGGGTACATGAGATGTATCTAAGCCGAGGGGAGGTGCGATGTATCTAAGTAAGGGTAAAGTTCCATGGAGGGGAGATGAATTTCTCAGTAGGTGAGATGTATCTAAGCAGGGGTGAGGCGCTGGGAAGGGGAAATGTCAGTTGAGAAATGGGGGGGAAACAGAAAACAGAAACTCATTGAGGGGTCTATTTAATCTTTTGGAATAATGGATGAATTTTGGGTGAACGATGTGTGAATGTTGGGTATAACGTGGAGTTTTCCGTGTTCCTTTCCCCTCGTTTATTCTGGAAGTGATGTTTTATCACAAAGTATTTTAGTGACACGTTTTCGGTTCCCTTTGGAGCTCCTCACTTTCTGGCAGCTGCCACCTCCTGTATCTTCCCTTCCTATCTGCACCTTCCCCCGATTTGTTGTGTAGCGTCTTCGCTGTATTTTTAGAATCGTTTTCATTTTAATAGTTTGGAGAATTCTATGAAATCATCCGGCGATACACAGAGGAAGCTGAACATTGATAAGCTGTTGCTGTCAGGACTCCCCCGTGTTTTCCAGGCAGATTGTTCCTGACAGATCCTACACGACGCAATATCACTGGGATCTCGTTTATGGGAATTCACAGCTTTCGCCGCAGCTGTGCACTTCCGCATACAGGCATTTTATTTTTGTTTTGTTAGGAATTTGTCTGCATCGCAAAAATGGCTGAAATGGGTTTATCTGCGTTCTGTGCCACGGTGTGCCCACCTACCATACTGCCCACTCAGCCCGGGCCATGGGCTGCGTCTCCTTATGATGGTAGATTGATTGGTCAAATGTACACAACTGATCTCAGCCAATGTATGTTCTTGGAGATCATTCACATGGGCAGCGGTCCTTTCCGAGAACCGACCTGCAATGCAGGGCTGAGACAAGGGGTGGGCAGGAGGGGCGGTTGCCCTGGGTACAATGATTTACTGTATGGGTGGGGGTGACTTTATTTTGTTTCAAGGCTGACAGGAGTAGTGACAGCAGCATTGTAACTCCTGTCAGCCCATTGCTGGGAATGGGGATGAGAAGAGGAGAGAGCCGGGAGGTGATGCAGGCTGTGTTCTCTCTCCCCCGTCTCCTTTCAGGGCGTTCAACGCTTCTGTATTTAGAAGCCATTTTGCCATTTTGGCATATTTTCCTTGGGAGCAAGATGTCCTTGTCCCAGCACTCCCACATGGAAGAAAAATATATTTGAAATATATTTTTAAAATATTCTTCCCAAATATATTGGCATATATTTGAAATGCTACATTATATATATATATATATATATCACATATATATAAATAGATATACCCTATATTGCCCCAAGTATTGGGCCGCTGGCCTTTCCACGCACTTGACCTTTAATGGCCCCCCAGTCTTAGTCCGTAGGGTTCAATATTGAGTTGGCCCCGCCCTTTCCACGCACGTGACCTTTAATGGCCTCCCAGTCTTAGTCCGTAGGGTTGAATATTGAGTTGGCCCCGCCCTTTGCAGCTATAACAGCTTCAACTCTTCTGGGAAGGCCGTCCACAAGGTTTAGGAGGGTGTCTATGGGAAGGTTGGACCATTCTTCCAGAAGCACATTTGTCAGGTCAGGCACTGATGTCGGGGGAGGAGGCCTGGCTCGCAGTCTCCGCTCTAATTCATCCCAAAGGTGTTCTATGGGGTTGAGGTCAGGACTCTGTGCAGGACAGTCAAGTTCCTCCACCCCAAACTGGCTCCTCCATGTCTTTATGGACCTTGCTTTGTGCACTGGGGGGCAGTCATGTTGGAACAGGAAGGGGCCATCCCCAAACTCCTCCCATAAAGTTGGGAGCATGAAATTCTCCAAAATGTCGCCTTAAGTGTTCCCTTCACTGGAACTAGGGGGCCAAGCCCAACTCCTGAGGAACAACCCCACACCATAATCCCCCCTCCACCAAACTTAACACTTGGCACAATGCAGTCAGGCAAGTACCGTTCTCCTGGCCAAACCCAGACACGTCCATCAGATTGCCAGACAGAGAAGCGCAATTGGTCACTCCAGAGAACACATCACCTATGCTCTAGAGTCCAGTGGCGGCGTGCTTTACACCACGGCATCCGCCGCTTTGCATTGCACTTGGTGATGGAAGGCTTGGATGCAGCTGCTCGGCCATGGAAACCCATTCCATGAAGCTCTCTACACACTGTGCATAAAAGTAAAAGTGCAGAGCCAATCAATCAAACAATTTAAACATCTGATTAAAACATAAAACAAAGACCAAAATTCAAAGTGCCAAAAAATAACTGTCAGGGGCGGACTGACAACTCATGGGGCCCCTGGGCAATAGGGGGTTATGGGGCCCCTGTGTCCTTGCCCAAACTCAAAAAAGCCTATGAAAAAGGTACCAGGGGCATGTCATGGGGCCCCCTACTGACCCCGGGCCCTCGGGCAGTGCCTGAGTTTCCAAATGGTCAGTCTGCCCCTGATAACAGTCCATGTGATCAAACTTCAAGTGAAAAAGCTTGTAATTATCAGTCTGCCACCAATGAGTGCTCTTGCTTCCAGTAAGGAATTTCAAAAGTCCGCCACCGTCTCCCTGTAGATTCAAAACTCACCAAAAGTGACATGGATGAGCAAGCTGCTGCTGATATAAGTGGGGGCTATGATGTACAGGGGGCTCTAAGGGGGACTATGATGTAAGGGGGGACTCTGATGAGAGCTTTCATGTAAGAGGGACTATGATTTATGGGGGGCTCTAAGGGGGACTATGATGTAAGGAGGGACTCTGATGAGAGCTTTCATGTAAGAGGGACTATGATGTACGGGGGGCTCTAAGGGGGACTATGATGTAAGGAGGGACTCTGATGAGAGCTTTCATGTAAGAGGGATCATGATGTACGGGGGGCTCTAAGGGGGACTCTGATGCAAGGGGAGACTCTGATGAGAGCTTTCATGTAAGAGGGACTATGGCGTACAGGGGGCTCTGAGGGGGACTATGATGTAAGGAGGGACTCTGATGAGAGCTTTCATGTAAGAGGGACTATGATGTATGGGGGGCTCTGAGGGGGACTATGATGTAAGGGGGGACTGATGAGAGCTTTCATGTAAGAGGGACTATGGTGTACAGGGGGCTCTGAAGGGGACTATGATGTAAGGGGGGACTGATGAGAGCTTTCATGTAAGAGGGACTATGGTGTACAGGGGGCTCTGAAGGGGACTATGATGTAAGGGGGGACTCTGATGAGAGCTTTCGTGTAAGATGGACTATGATGTAAAGGGGGCTCTGAAGGGGACTATGATGTAAGGGGGGACTGATGAGAGCTTTCATGTAAGATGGACTATGGTGTACAGGGGGCTCTGAAGGGGACTATGATGTAAGGGGGGACTCTGATGAGAGCTTTCGTGTAAGATGGACTATGATGTAAAGGGGGCTCTGAGGGGGACTATGATGTAAGGGGGAACTCCGATGTAGCGGGGGACTCTGATGAGAGCCCTGATGTAAATGGAACTCTGATGCAAAGGGGGACAATGATGGGCTCAGTTTCTTCTCAGATTTTCTGAATCATATGGCACCGATTGCAAAACAGCTCCAACTAAAACGTATTCCATTCATTGGAGTTTTATGCATTCATTTAGGAATTGTTATTTTGACATGAATATTTGTGAATTCTATGATGTGGCCCCCAATACTAAAATGTTTGGGGCCCCCCTGCTGTGGCCAACACTTGTAATATTTTTCTATGATGAGTCGGTGATTGTTTGGCCTCCTCTCTCTGGATCATCGGACGTCTTCTGATGTCAGAACTCCGGCTTTCTCTCTCACACTTCATAGGAAACGATCTCCCTCCTCAGAGTCTTTCCCATCTTTATAGACGCTCGCCATGACGGTTGTGGTTCCTGTTGTGTTGGACTCTCTACATAACATTGTCTTCA
Organism: Staurois parvus; assembly: GCF_062004578.1. Classification (NCBI taxonomy): domain Eukaryota; kingdom Metazoa; phylum Chordata; class Amphibia; order Anura; family Ranidae; genus Staurois; species Staurois parvus. Next base: position 53,018 of record NW_028320642.1, read on the forward strand.
CTTCCCGCTGAGTCCCGGCGAAAAACTTCCCGAGAGCTGAGGCTGGACTGAGGACAATGCAGCCTTTCGGAATCCCACGCTTTGTCCTGGAATCAGTTTAATGAAATATGGATCTGGACCTACAAATATTTCTGGATCAACAGGATGCATCTCAATGGACCGCACACGGCATACAACCAGCCCCGTGGATGAAACGGACGAATATTGGGCACCGGCCGAAGTTATTTACTGGAGCCATGCAGAGGTCATGGTGCTGAGGGATCTGGGAGAGGTTTTGGGCAATATGAAGAAAGAACTAAGGGCTCGTTCACACTTGACTGTTTTACCAACTCTTGCCAAACGCACCTATAGCGTTTGGCAAGCGTTGGTCCGGCGTTTGCGGAACGTTTTTTAACGCTCGGCAAACGCCGCATGCGAGGTTCAGCCGTGGTTGGTAGGCGTTTGCCGAGCATTAAAAACGCCCCACAAACGCCTATAATGAAGTTTGAATGGTGTTACCACTCCACAAACGCCTCGCAACTGCACCGCAAATGCCGGCCGGGCATTTGCGGAGCGACAACATAGACTAGAATAGGAGGCTTCAATGCCTCCTGACGCGGCCAGAGGCATCCGTTTTGGCGCGCCGCACCGTGCCGCGACGCTAAAGCTCCCGTTGGAACAGCACTATGCGCAGAATTGTCCGAGGCGTTTGGGAAGCGGTAAAAACGCTTCCCAAACGCCTTTCTGCCGCCTGCACACAACGCTAGTGTGAACATAGCCTAAAGCGTATTTCCACTCCAGAAGTCAAGTTTGAGCCCCCCCCCCACCAAGGACAAATATTGAGGCACCGGCCGAAGTTATTCACTGGTGCCATGCAGAGATCATGGTGCTGAGGGATCTGGGAGAGGTTTGGGGCAAACTGAAGAAAGAACTAAAGTGTATTTCCACTTCGGAAGTCAAGTTTGAGGACCCCGCCCCGGACAAATATTGAGGCACCGGCCGAAGTTATTCACTGGTGCCATGCAGAGGTAATGGTGCTGAGGGATCTGGGAGAGGTTTTGGGCAAATTGAAGAAAGAACTAAAGCGTATTTCCACTTCTGAAGTCAAGTTTGAGACCCCCCCCACCCCCACCCCGGACAAATATTGAGGCACCGGCCAAAGTTACTTACTGGTGCCATGCAGAGATCATGGTGCTGAGGGATCTGGGAGAGGTTTTGGGCAAATTGAGGAAAGAACTAAAGTGTATTTCCACTTCTGAAGTCAAGTTTGAGACCCCCCCACCAAGGACAAATATTGAGGCACCGGACGAAGTTACTTACTGGTGCCATGCAGAGATCATGGTGCTGAGGGATCTGGGAGAGGTTTTGGGCAAATTGAAGAAAGAACTAAAGCGTATTTCCACTTCTGAAGTCAAGTTTGAGACCCCCCACCCCCTCACTATGCGATTGTTATGTATTCCCATTCACACAGCATACCTAAAACAAGAAGAATCTTCTTACCTTTCCAGATGTTTCTTTGTAGCAGCTTTATACAATGGACTCCGCGGTCAGCTTGTATGGTGAAATATCTTGCAATGTGCAATTACGGGGCAGGTTTGATTACAAACGCATTGATATACGATGGAGAACCCAAGCCTTGAGATCTTTAACCCTTTGTTAGAACAGACAGGGTGCACATCCATCACAGCAAAACACTTTTCTCCTGGGCTGGGAATGGACTCGATGGAACCAGTAAGGATGTCCTGAAACATGCACCGCTTGCTGCCCTCAACAGACCGGGGTGGTCCAACTTCACTGAATGCAAATAGAAAAACAAAAGGGGGGCCCCGACCTAGTGCATTATCGTTACAAATATTCATTGAAAGAACAAGGTAAGTATTCTATTCACAATGGACATAAAAACACAGGCATGTCACACGGAACAAGATACTTGATCCAAGCAGCATCTGAGTCCAGACGATGGAACCCTGGATGACCAACCGGCTAACGCGTTTCGAGGACACAACCTCTTCCTCAGAGCCAACACTTCAAGAGTCTTCACTCCTCGAAACGCGTTAGTCAGTTGGTCATCCAGGGTTCCATCGTCTGGAACTGAGGGATCTGGGAGAGGTTTTGGGCAAATTGAAGACAGAACTAAAGCATATTTCCACTTCTGAAGTCAAGTTTGAGACCCCCCACCCCCACCCCGGACAAATATTGAGGCACCGGCCAAATTTACTTACTGGTGCCATGCAGAGGTAATGGTGCTGAGGGATCTGGGAGAGGTTTTGGGCAAATTGAAGAAAGAACTAAAGCGTATTTCCACTTCTGAAGTCAAGTTTGAGACCCCCCACCCCCACCCCGGACAAATATTGAGGCACCGGCCAAATTTACTTACTGGTGCCATGCAGAGGTAATGGTGCTGAGGGATCTGGGAGAGGTTTTGGGCAAATTGAAGAAAGAACTAAAGCGTATTTCCACTTCTGAAGTCAGGTTTGAGGCCCCCCCCCACCCCGGAAAATATTGAGGCACCGGCCAAAGCTACTTACTGGTGCCATGCAGAGGTAACGGTGCTGAGGGATCTGGGAGAGGTTTTGGGCAAATTGAAGAAAGAACTAAAGCGTATTTCCACTTCTGAAGTCAGGTTTGAGGCCCCCCCCCCCACCCCAGACAAATATTGAGGCACCGGCCAAAGCTACTTACTGGTGCTATGCAGAGGTAACGGTGCTGACGGATCTGGGAGAGGTTTTGGGCAAAGTTTGAGACCCCCCCACCCCAGACAAATATTGAGGCACCGGCCAAAGCTACTTACTGGTGCCATGCAGAGATCATGGTGCTGACGGATCTGGGAGAGGTTTTGGGCAAAAGGGGGGCCCCGACCTAGTGCATTATCGCTTAAAATATTTATTGAAAGAACAAGGTAAGTATTCTACTCACAATGGACATAAAAACACAGGCATGTCACACGGAACAAGATAATTGATCCAAGCAGCATCTGAGTCCAGACGATGGAACCCTGGATGACCAACTGGCTAACGCATTTCGAGGACACAACCTCTTCTTCAGAGCCAACACTTCAAGAGTCTTCACTCCCCGAAACGCGTTAGAAGTTGGTCATCCAGGGTTCTGGACTCAGATGCTGCTTGGATCAATTATCTTGCTCCGTGTGACATGTCTGTGTTTCTATGTCCATTGTGAGTATAATACTGACCTTGTTCTTTCAATAAATATTTTTAACGATAATGCACTAGGTCGGGGCCCCCCTTTTGTTTTTCTGTTTGCACATCCATACCTCCGCCCAACTTTTGAACTTGACAAAAAGGAACACGGGGCAGAAGGTGGCGTTCATAGCGCACCCGCAGCAGCTTCCATAGAATCCCACCTGGCACTGGAAGGTTTATAATGAAATAAGGGCAGAACACAGCCGGGAAGGTGTTGTTCATTAGAAAAACAATTTATGGATTTCTTCAGCTGCAACTTTTAGTCTGTTCAGTCTATTTATATTGTGACAACCCAATTGCCCTTGCAGAGAATACGGCTGGAAACAATTAACGGGAAGCACATGGTTAGCACTTCCGCCTGGCAGTACTCGGGTCATTGGTTCAAATCCCAACCACAGCACTGCCTGCATGCAGTTTGCAAGTTCTCCCTGTGCCTTTGTGGGTTTCCTCTGGGTACTCCAGTTTCCTCCTACATTCCAAAGACATGCTGGGAGGATAATTGGCTCCTGTCTAAATTGTACCTAGTATGTGTATGTATGAATGTGAGTTAGGGACCTTAGATTGTACACCCCTTGAGGTTAGGGACTGATGTGAATGTACAATATATATGTAAAGCGCTGCGTACATTGATGGCGCTATGTAAGTACCTGTAATGAATGAACAAATGTACTGTACATCATAGTGCCTATTATGCAAGATCAAGAGTGTGGAATGCACAGGCCAATATATAGAGTACATCCAAAATGTCTCCTTCTTCCCATTAAAAATATCCCCCCAAACCAATGTCCTCCCAGTACAGTCCCTGGCCCCGAACCGCCAACCAGTACAGATTTCCCCCTCAGCACAAGCCATCCTCCCAGCCTTTTGTCATTACAGACCCCTCCATAGTACAAATGCTCTTTCTCCCCACCAATAAAGACCTCCCTCCAGTACAGAGCCCCCCACCAGCATGGACTTCTTAATTTCACCAGTACAGACTTCCTCCCTCCAGTACAGAGCTCCCCCTTCCACCAGTATAGACCTTCTTTCTGCTCCAGTATAGACCTCTTTGATCCCTTCAGTTCAGTGCTTCCCCCCTCCACCAGTACAGAGCTCCCCCTTCCACCAGTACAGACCTTCTTCCTCCTCCAGTACAGACCACCTTCCTCCTCCAGTACAGAGCCCCTCTCCAGTATAGACCTCCTTCCTCCTCCAGTACAGAGCCGCTCCTCCAGTATAGACCTCCTTCCTTGAGTACGGAGCCCCTCCTCCAGTATAGACCTCCTTCCTCCTCCAGTACAGAGCCCCCTTCCCCACCAGTACAAAACTCCTCCCTCCAGTACAGAGCTCCCCCCTCCACCAGTATAGACCATCTTTCTGCTCCAGTATAGACCTCTTTGCTCCCTTCAGTTCAGTGCTTCCCCCCTCCACCAGTACAGAGCTCCCCCCTCCACCAGTACAGACCTTCTTTCTCCTCAAGTATAGACCGCCTTCCTCCTCCAGTACAGAGCCCCTCTCCAGTATAGACCTCCTTCCTCCTCCAGTACAGAGCCGCTCCTCCAGTATAGACCTCCTTCCTTGAGTATGGAGCCCCTCCTCCAGTATAGACATCCTTCCTCCTCCAGTACAGAGCCCCCCACCCCACCAGTACAAAACTCCTCCCTCCAGTACAGAGTCATCCCCCCCAGTACAGAGCCCCTCCTCCAGTATAGACCTCCTTCCCCCTCCAATACAGTTCCTTCCCCCCCTTAATCTCACTTACTGGTGGAATGTAGAGATGTTGTGGCAGCAGGAAGTCCTTCCCTTGGCTGGAGCCAAGGAGAAGCTTCCATCAGCTTGCTATATGAACAAACTACAGGGGAAGTTTCATATGACTGATCCAGCATAACTCATTCATATGCAAATCCAACGGTTGACCCATTCATAGGCCAGTTTGTTTATATTCATATATTGCATATAAATGAGCTTGGGGCACAGTGTATGGGGACAGAGCCTTTGCGGGACAGCGAGAGTGGAGTCAAAACGTGGACTGATGGGAGGTATGCACATCTAGTTTAAACTGATAATGAGCTCTGCCAGCGCAGTACAGACATCGTTAATTAAGGTAGACATATCCCCCTCCCTAATATAACACAGAAAGGTAAAGCTAGGATTTTTCAGCAAGTAAAAAGGTAAGCAGCAAGTTTTCAGCCAAGTGAATGGGAACAAGTAACAAATAAAAAGTCGGTGTTATCCCAGTTTGGCCGCAGAAGTAGAAATACATTTATAAATCCTAACTCCAAGCCAAATAGAAATGGTCCTTAACCGATCATTACTCCCCATGAGTCACTGGGGATCTTTTGTAGACCGGGAGCAAGCCTCATTCCTGAAGGATTAGTCTATGGCTCTGTGGCTAGCAGGAGCTGCACGTGTGTAGCCCGGTTGCAAGCGGACGCTCATTACGGCGGATGGCTGGAGCAAGGCTGGGGGTTTACTTGTGCCGGAATCCATTGCGGTCGTAAAGTGGCTTCCTTCCCATTGTTCCCCCGAGCCGTCAGAGGCCTGATTACAACATATAAAAGCCTCAGCTACTTTCACAGAGGGTCTGATGTGGCCTTTATCATGCGCACAAAAAATGCGTAAAGAAACCGCGAGGAGAAATGAGCTCAAATAAAGGAAAGTTCGATCAACATTAAAGGACAACTCCATAAGATCCATAGACAATGTACATAAATAGTATGTGTAGTACTTGTGAGTACTCAGACCCCAGGCATGCTACCATCCCAGAGGCGGGGTTTCAAAACAGTCACACCCAGGGGCGGACTGACAACTCATGGGGCCCCCGGGCAATAGTGGATCATGGGGCCCCTGTGTCATTGCCCAAACTCAAAAAAGACTATGAAAAAGGTTCCAAGGGCATCTCATGGGGCCCCTACTGACCCTGGGCCCTTTTCCAAATGGTCAATCCGCCCCTGGTCACACCTACAATTATTCCACCACGGTTGTGTGACGCCACCTATAGCCCCGCCTCCCAAGACCATGGCCTAGGTTGGCAGTTGGAAATTTGGCTCTGGCTGACCATTTGGACTGAACTTTGGACTGAACTTGCAGGGGGACCAATATTTTTGGCTGTATAGACTCTATACTGGTAATGGTCAGCGATTTATAGTGGGACTGGTATAGTGTGGAAGGCAATCTGGCGCTAATAGACCCAGACTGAGAGGTACATTAACTGACTAACTGACACTGACATCAGAGGCATAACTAGAACCTTCAGGGCCCCAATGCAAAGGGGGGGGGGGCAAGATTTTTTGCACTGTAGCTGCGTGAATTCCAGTATACAGTATATACCTTTTTTTGAAATATATAAAAATAAAAAACCCAGCGATGAAATACCAGCAAAAGAAAACTCTATTTGTGTGCAATAAATGGTATAAATTTCAGATGGGTGCAGTGCATGGGCGGACTGACAACTCGTGGGGCCCTCAGGCAATAGGGGATCATGGGGCCCCTGTGTCCTTGCCCAAACTCAAAAAAACCTATGAAAAAGGAAGCAGGGGCATCTCATGGGGCCCCCTACTGACCCAGGGTCCTCGGGCAGTGCCCAAGTTTCCAAATGGTCAGTCCACCCCTGGTGCAGTGTTGCAATCACGGCACAATCGTCAATAAAGCAGCGCAGCGCTGAACAGCCTGTGAAGGGGGTAAAACCTCCCGGAGGTGTGATCTCTACAATGTAACTGTTATTATCTTCCCCATCGCTGGCAACAATGTTACCATTTCTTTCCTTCAGTAAACACATCTGTGTGGCTGTTATTGGGCATGACGTTCCATTTGTTCCATCCAGCAACGCTCTTTGTAAACAATATCCTTCTCTTTCTTCGCCTCGGCATATGATGTCCCCATTTTAGACCAGATCTGCGGTCCAGCCGCCATCCTACACATGAGGCTCCATATTTAGGTGGCAGATCGCCGCGTCCGTTCATTGTGTTGACAGCCGAATTTCATCTCTGAAAATGGCCCCCAGAAACTCGATCTGGAGCCTGACCTTTGGATTCCTTGTTTATTTCTGCTGTCCCCCTCCTGCGGCGGCCCCCGAAAAGAATGCTAATATTGTTAACGCCTCGCTTGCCGCTCCGCCGCGTTCTGTGTTAAGGAGCCGGAAATCCCGCGGCCAAAGAGTCGAGACAAACGGTTAAAGGAGGCTCGTCCAGGAGCGCGCGGCCTTGTCGTCTGTAATCGCATTGGCGGCCAATTACCGTAATTCCGTCTTTTCACCTTTGTTTGTTTTTACCAGGACCGGCGAGGGGCACGCCGCGGTGCGCCAAACATCCTGGAATGTCGACTCCTCCTTCCGTCAGCATCGGTGTATTATTATTGAGACGAGGCCAGATCTGACTTGTTTGGGGTCGGTACAGGGGCGGACTGACAACTCATGGGGCCCCCGGGCAACAGGGGATCATGGGGCCCCTGTGTCCTTGCCCACACTCAAACCACACCCATGAAAGGTACCAGGGGCATCTCATGGGGCCCCCTTCTGACCCAGGGCCCTCGGGCAGTGCCCGAGTTCTCCAATGGTCGGTCCTCCCCTGGGTTGGTATTTAGAGGCGTCCGTCCTGCGGAAAAAGAAAACAGTCTTGGGAAAGATTTCCGAAATACTGCAGGCGGTTCCGATAGGCGGGGTCATGTGTTATGGATTCCAGCATCTCACTTTTCGGCACAGAGTTGCGTGGGTGTGGCAGCGGCTTCTGCACCGAATAGGGTAAGTATTTTATATATTGAGTTTGATTACCTCTATGATTTAGCAGCCTCCAAACTGCAGCCTGGATGTGGCCCTTTGCCTGCCTTTATCTGGCCCTTGGGGCACTATTCTTCCCACTGACACCAACAATGAGACATTATTCCTCCAAATGACACCAATGATGGCCCACTGTTCCTCCCATTGATGCCAACAATGGGGCACTGTTGCTCCCACTGACACCAATCTTTGTCTGCTATTCCAGCCACTGATATCAATTATGAGGCATTATTTCTCCCACTAACACCAAGGGTGGGGCACTATTCCTCCAACTGACACCAACAATAGGGTGTAATTCTTCCCACTGACACCAATGATGTGGCACTATTTCTCCCAAGGACACCATCAATGGGGCACTATTCCTCCCACTGACACCAATGATAGGGCACTATTCCTCCCACTGATACCAATGATGGGGCACTATTCCTCCCACTGACAGCAGTGATGGGGCACTATTCCTCCCACTGACACCAATGATGGGACACTATTCCTCCCACTGATACCAATGATGGGGCACTATTCCTCCCACTGACACCAATGATGGGGCACTATCCCTCCCACTGATACCAGTGATGGGGCACTATTCCTCCCACTGACACCAATGATGGGGCACTATCCCTCCCACTGATACCAGTGATGGGGCACTATTCCTCCCACTGACACCAATGATGGGGCACTATTCCTCCCACTGACACTAATGATGGGGCACTATTTCTCCCACTGACACCAATGATGGAGCACTATTCCTCCCACTGACACCAATGATGGGGCACTATTCCTCCCACTGACACCAATGATGGAGCACTATTCCTCCCACTGACACCAATGATGGGGCACTATTCCTCCCACTGACACCAATGATGGAGCACTATTTCTCCCACTGACACCAATGATGGAGCACTATTTCTCCCACTGACACCAATGATGGGGCACTATTCCTCCCACTGACACCAATGATGGAGCACTATTCCTCCCACTGATACCAGTGATGGGGCACTATTCCTCCCACTGACACCAATGATGGGGCACTATTCCTCCCACTGATACCAGTGATGGGGCACTATTCCTCCCACTGACACCAATGATGGGGCACTATTCCTTCCACTGACACCAATGATGGGGCACTATTCCTCCCACTGACACTAATGATGGGGCACTATTTCTCCCACTGACACCAGTGATGGGGCACTATTCCTCCCACTGACACCAATGATGGGGCACTATTCCTCCCACTGACACCAGTGATGGGACACCATTCCTCCCATTGATACCAATGATGTGGCACTGTTCCTCCCACTGATAGCAATTATGATGGGGCACTATTCCTCCCACTGACACCAATGATGGGGCACTATTTCTCCCACTGACAGCAGTGATGGGGCACTATTCCTCCCACTGACACCAATGATGGGGCACTATTCCTCCCACTGACACCAATGATGGAGCACTATTCCTCCCACTGATACCAGTGATGGGGCACTATTCCTCCCACTGACACCAGTGATGGGGCACCATTCCTCCCATTGACACCAATGATGGGACACTATTCCTCCCACTGACACCAATGATGGGACACTATTCCTCCCACTGACACCAATGATGGGGCACTATTCCTCCCACTGACACCAATGATGGGGCACTATTCCTCCCACTGACACCAATGATGGGGCACTATTCCTCCCACTGATACCAATGATGGGACACTATTCCTCCCACTGACACCAGTTATGATGGGGCACTATTTTTCTGACAGACACCATAGATGGGGCACTATTCCTCCTAATCACTCCATCAATGGGGCATTTCATGGGGCATTTCATGGGGCCCCCTACTGACCCCGGGCCCTCGGGCAGTGCCCGAGTGCTCGAATGGTCAGTCCGCCCCTGGTTGGGGTAAATACTGGGCCTTTCTGATTGGCAGTGCTTTTGGTCCCTAATGTTGCATTCCTATTGGCTCACGAGGAGGCCCATGTTAGTGGTGGGTGGAGCTCTGATGTATTCTGGAGGCTGCTGCAGGTAGGTGCAGGTAGGTGCAGGTAGCTCTAGGAGTAGTTTTTTTTCTTGATGGGTTCACTTTAAATCTGACTTACAGTAAGAACATCTGTTCGGTCCTCTCCTGACTTGTAAATCCAAAAGAAAAAAAAAATCCCTCCGTTCACCTCTGCCAGTTTTGGAGGGCAAATCTCTGCCGCGCCATCTGTCATCTGTATCATGATGGTGCCGGCCTAATGATTGGCGCGAGGAAGCAGGTGCTATGTACTAATGCAGATGCTGGAGAGTGTAAACAGGACTTATTAACACCTAAAGGGCGGAGACACCCCCCCCCCCACCCAGCGAAAACAAGTCATAGGAAGCGGCATGTGCCAACGCCGCCGACAGATGAACTGCGCGGGACGCTAAAAGGGGGTCCTGATGGCAGAATTCACAGAGCTAGGGGGGGTTGGGTTCAGTTTTTGTAGGAGCTGAGGGTCTAGGGGGACACTGGACTGGAAAACAAAGTGGAACTCCGGAGAGGTTTTAAAGAATGTGCTATAGACCAGTTATATAATACAGACAAAAAAGAAAAGAAAACATTTAAAAAATGTTAAAATGCAACTTGCAATTATTATATTTACTATACTATATAAACAGTATACAGGTGAGACTCAAACAATGAGAATCTGGTGCAAAAGTTCATTGATTTCAGTGCAGCAACTTAAAAGGTGAAACTAATATATGAGACTCATTCCATGCAAAGCAAGATAGTTCAAGCCGTGATTTGTCATCATTGTGATGATTATGGCTTACAGCTCATGAAAACCCCAAATCCACAATCTCAGAAAATGAGAATATTCCATGCAATCAATAAAACAAGGATTGTACATAGAACAATATCGCACCTCTGAAAAGTAGAAGCTGCATATGTACTCAGTACTTGGTTTGGGCCCCTTTTGCAGCAATTACTGCCTCAATGCGGCGTGGCATGGAAGCTATCAGCCTGTGGCACTGCTGAGGTGTTATGGAAGACCAGGATGCTTCAATAGCGGCCTTCAGCTCTTCTGCATTGTTCGGTCTCATGTCTCTCATCTTTCTCTTGGCAATGCCCCATAGATTCTCTATGGGGTTCAGGTCAGGCGAGTTTGCTGGCCAATCAAGCACAGTAATCCCACGGTCATTGAAGCAGGTTTTGGAGCTTTTGGCAGTGTGGGCGGTGCCAAGTCCTGCCGGAAAATGAAGTCAGCATCTCCATAAAGCTGGTCTGTGGAAGGAAGCATGAAGTGCTCCAAAATCTCCTGGTAGACGGCTGCGGTGACCCTGGACTTAGTGAAGCACAGTGGACCAACACCAGCAGATGACATGGCTCCCCAAATCAACACAGACTGTGGAAACTTCACACTGGACTTCAAGCATCTTGCAGTGTGTGCCCCTCCATTCATCCTCCATACTCGGGGTCCTTGGGCCTCTCCATTCTTCCTCCATACTCGGGGTCCTTGGGCCTCTCCATTCTTCCTCCATACTCGGGGTCCTTGGGCCTCTCCATTCTTCCTCCATACTCGGGGTCCTTGGGCCTCTCCATTCTTCCTCCATACTCGGGGTCCTTGGGCCCCTCCATTCTTCCTCCATACTCGGGGTCCTTGGGCCCCTCCATTCTTCCTCCATACTCGGGGTCTTTGGGCCCCTCCATTCTTCCTCCATACTCGGGGTCCTTGGGCCTCTCCATTCTTCCTCCATACTCGGGGTCCTTGGGCCTCTCCATTCTTCCTCCATACTCGGGGTCCTTGTGCCTCTCCATTCTTCCTCCATACTCGGGGTCCTTGGGCCTCTCCATTCTTCCTCCATACTCGGGGTCCTTGTGCCTCTCCATTCTTCCTCCATACTCGGGGTCCTTGGGCCTCTCCATTCTTCCTCCATACTCGGGGTCCTTGGGCCTCTCCATTCTTCCTCCATACTCTGGGTCCTTGGGCCTCTCCATTCTTTCTCCATACTCGGCGTCCTTGGGCCTCTCCATTCTTCCTCCATACTCGGGGTCCTTGGGCCTCTCCATTCTTCCTCCATACTCGGGGTCCTTGTGCCTCTCCATTCTTCCTCCATACTCGGGGTCCTTGGGCCTCTCCATTCTTCCTCCATACTCGGGGTCCTTGTGCCTCTCCATTCTTCCTCCATACTCGGGGTCCTTGGGCCTCTCCATTCTTCCTCCATACTCTGGGTCCTTGGGCCCCTCCATTCTTCCTCCATACTCGGGGTCCTTGGGCCTCTCCATTCTTCCTCCATACCCGGGGTCCTTGGGCCTCTCCATTCTTCCTCCATACTCGGGGTCCTTGTGCCTCTCCATTCTTCCTCCATACTCGGGGTCCTTGGGCCTCTCCATTCTTCCTCCATACTCGGGGTCCTTGTGCCTCTCCATTCTTCCTCCATACTCGGGGTCCTTGGGCCTCTCCATTCTTCCTCCATACTCGGGGTCCTTGGGCCTCTCCATTCTTCCTCCATACTCGGGGTCCTTGTGCCTCTCCATTCTTCCTCCATACTCGGGGTCCTTGGGCCTCTCCATTCTTCCTCCATACTCGGCGTCCTTGGGCCTCTCCATTCTTCCTCCATACTCGGGGTCCTTGGGCCTCTCCATTCTTCCTCCACACTCAGGGTCCTTGTGCCTCTCCATTCTTCCTCCATACTCGGGGTCCTTGGTTTCCAAATGAGATGCAAAAGCTGCTCTCATCAGAAAAGAGGACTTTGGACCACTGAGCAGCAGACCAGGTCTGTTTTTCTTTAGCCCAGGTAAGACGCTTCTGATGTTGTTTGTTGTTCAGGAGCGGCTTGACAAGAGGAATACGACATTTGAAGCCCATGTCCAGGATCCGTCTGTGTGTGGTGGCTCTTGATGCACTGACTCCAGCCTCAGTCCACTCCTTGCGAAAGTCCCCAACACTTCTGAATGGCCTTTTCCTGACAATCCTCTCCAGGCTGCGGTCATCTCTGCTGCTTGTGCACCTTTTTCTTCCACACTTTTCTCCTCCACATAACTTTCTATTAATGTGCTTTTATACAGCACTTTGGGAACATCCAACTTCTTTACAATTCCCTTTTGAGGCTTTCCCTCCTTATGGAGGGTGTCAGTGATGGTGTCAGGTCAGCAGTCTTTCCCATGATTGTGATTCCTACTGAACCAAACTGAGAGACCATTTAAAGGCTCAGGAACCCTTTGCAGGTGTTATGGCTGAATTATCTGATTAGAGTGGGACACTTTGAGCCGAGATTATTCCACCTTTTCACAATATTCTCATTTTCTGAGATTGTGGATTTGGGGTTTTCATGAGCTGTAAGCCATAATCATCACAATGATGACAAATCACGGCTTGAACTATCTTGCTTTGCATGGAATGAGTCTCATATATTAGTTTCACCTTTTAAGTTGCTGCACTGAAATAAATCAACTTTTGCACCATATTCTCATTGTTCGAGTTTCACCTGTATATTGTACGCTCTTATGAGCACGGCACTCTGAATACTCCTTCTTTATTGTGTTGTAATTGTTGTATCTCCCTTTATTTTGTAAAGTATACTGTTATATCTATATACAGTATATATATTAAAAAATGAGTCGCTCTCAGGAGCTCAGTGAATCCACCGTCCAAATCATGTGATTCAGGTGTCCCAATCCCCTCCCAATCATGTGATCCAGGTGTTCCAATCCCCTCCATGGACACAGGTGTATACAATCAAGCCCCTAGGCATGCAGACGGCTTCTACAAACATTGGTGAAAGAATGGGTCGCTCTCAGGAGCTCAGTGACTCCAAGCGTGGTCCCGTGATAGGTGGTCACCTGTGCAATAAGTCCATCCGTGACATTTCCTGGCTACTAAATATTCCACGCTCAACTGTTAGTGGGATTATAACAAAGTGGAAGCAACTGGGAACAACAGCCACTCAGCCACCAAGTGGTAGGCCACGTCACATGACAGGGCGGGGTCAGCGCATGCTGAAGCGCACAGTGCGCAGAAGTCGCCAACTGTCTGCAGAGTCAATAGCTAAAGACCTCCAAACTTGGTGTGGCCTTCAGATGAGCCCAACAACAGTGCGTAGAGAGCTTCATGGAATGGGTTTCCATGGCCGAGCAGCTGCATCCAAGCCTTACATCACCAAGTGCAATGCAAAGCGTCGGATGCCGTGGTGTAAAGCACGCCACCACTGGCCAGGAGAACGGTACTTGCCTGACTGCATTGTGCCAAGTGTAAAGTTTGGTGGAGGGGGATTATGGTGTGGGGTTGTTTTTCAGGGGTTGGGCTTGGCCCCCTAGTTCCTGTGAAGAGAACTCTTAAGGTGACATTTTGGACAATTTCATGCTCCCAACTTTGTGGGAGGAGTTTGGGGATGACCCCTTTCTGTCCCAACATGACTGCCCCCCAGTGCACAAAGCAAGGTCCATAAGGACATGGAGGAGCCAGTTTGGGGTGGAGGAACTTGACTGTCCTGCACAGAGTCCTGACCTCAACCCCATAGAACACCTTTGGGATGAATTAGAGCGGAGACTGCGAGCCAGGCCTCCTCCCCCGACATCAGTGCCTGACCTGACAAATGTGCTTCTGGAAGAATGGTCCAACCTTCCCATAGACACCCTCCTAAACCTTGTGGACGGCCTTCCCAGAAGAGTTGAAGTTGTTATAGCTGCAAAGGGCGGGGCCAACTCAATATTGAACCCTACGGACTAAGACTGGGGGGCCATTAAAGGTCATGTGTGTGGAAAGGGAGGGGCCAACTCAGTATTGAACCCTACAGACTAAGACTGGGGGGCCATTACAGGTCATGTGTGTGGAAAGGCCGGCCGACCAATACTTTTGGCAATATAGTGTATATATATATATTGTACAGGATGCCAGGGATGGCTCATGGACAGGAGGTAAATTTCCCCACTATTAGGGTTGGGGTCCTTTTAAGTATGATGATGGGAAACCATTTTAGCATGCATGGGTTTTCACCCATGGCAGTGTTGTATTTAGGGTTTGTTCTGCTCTAGACAACACAAAAATCACCCCCCCCCCCACAGAGAGACCCTGACAACAAAAATCCCCACCCCACACCCGAGAGAGCCTTCCACTTCCACCGCCCTCCATACACTGGCAGCCTAGCTCCACCCTGGCAAGAGAGAAGACACTCACCTTCACAGCTCCGGACATCCCCGGGAACAAGAGTCAGGCTCTGCATACACCATCAAGCAGCCCGCAGCCTCCCTCAGATCCCACCTGGTCCCCATGCTGCGTATTTCCCTTCTTCCATCCCTTCCTCCAAGGGGTAGTGCTGCCCCCCTTAAAAATGCCACCCTAGGCAAATGCCTTGTTTGCCTTGTGGTAAATACACCCCTGCATGCAGGGTGAGGGGTTTGTGTAAAGTAAATAGCGCAGGTATCAGGTGTATGTGAACAAGATCTTCATTAAAGTGGAACTCTCAACCTCCAATCAACACCTGGTGGGTGGGAATTTTCTATTCTCCTCTGGAGTTTCCAGAAGGACCCCTGGGCCTGGGGTCTCAAATGATGTTGCGCTGAGACCACTCACAGGCAGCCCCAGGCCCCATCAAGCTATCAGGGTATAGGAGGTGCTGGTATAGGAGGGCCACCTGTACCCCCTATCATTGGCCCCCTTTTAATAGCTCAACTGTGACTCTATCCATTTGCCTGGAGTTCCGCTTTAATGAAGATCTTCTTTTCCTGAAATGAGCTCTAACGGGTTTTCCTCCACGTGATGAAATTTTGTCTTTGCAGAATACTGAACGCCGAACAGAGTTTTTACCTTATTGCTTCTTTAATCAACTTTGCAAAGTCACCCGTCCCCGGAGATTGGCGCTGCGTCTCGTCCCGGCCCGGTGGCTGTTGTCTGGCATTGTTCTCTGCGCTGCTCAGAACTCCTTTATTCCCCGATGCCAGGCAGAGGAGATCAGAGCCTCTCCCTCCTCGCCCAGTCCCACTTTCATGCCCGGCCTTAATATGCCGGGGAGATGAGGAGGCTGACATGAAATTAATTGTTAATATGGGATGAATTAGCGCTGATGTCAATTGTCATCTCATTATTTCTCAGACTTGCTGGAGACCGAGGAAGAAGTCAAACCAAGTTGTCTGGGGAGTCGAAGGAACTTCTCTGCAGTACTGAGCAGCGGAAAAGAAGGTCGGACATCATTTGAGGCAACACACTTTATTACCAGAACCTGAAGGTGGATCTCCCGTGTTTAATGAAACAAAAATATACAAAAAAAAAACAAAAAAACAACAACAAACTGCAAGTCAATTATACACATTGTAAAGATTTTAGCAGCTTTATTGAAGTTCTTTCCTGCTTCAGTTCTATACATACCAGGGGCGGACTGACCATTTGGAAACTCAGGCACTGCCCGAGGGCCCGGGGTCGGTAGGGGGCCCCATGAGATGCCCCTGGT
This sequence comes from Staurois parvus, assembly GCF_062004578.1. Taxonomy (NCBI): domain Eukaryota; kingdom Metazoa; phylum Chordata; class Amphibia; order Anura; family Ranidae; genus Staurois; species Staurois parvus. The sequence goes on from NW_028320642.1 coordinate 69,349, forward strand.
ACCTTTTTCATAGGTTTTTTTGAGTTTGGGCAAGGACACAGGGGCCCCATTATCCCCTATTGCCCGGGGGCCCCATGAGTTGTCAGTCTGCCCCTGATAGATACTGATAAGATCAAGTCCAAATCAATACATATCACATGATCTTTGACATGTTAATGTCTGCATATAAAGAGAAACATTTTTTCCCCATTTTGGACACAGTAGGGAATGATTAAAGCTGCAATCCACCCACATGGAAGAAAAATATATTTTAAATATATTTTAAAAATATTCATCCCAAATATATTGACATTGACAGCCATTTTGGACCCACATTGGAGATCCTTGGTTTGCCAGTGACATTTCTCTCTGACCCTAAACCCAACCCACCTCCCGAAATGTTGCCTTGCTGTAACTATGTAAACCTTCATGAAAGCCTTTTTGGTCCCACATTGGAGATCCTTGGTGTGCCAGTGACATTTCTCTATGATGACCCTAAACCCCATCCACCTACCGAAACGTTGCCTTGCTGTAACTATGTACACCTTCATGAAATCCTTTTTGGACCCGCATTGGAGATCCTTGGCGTGCCAGTGACATTTCTCTATGATGACCCTAAACCCCATCCACCTCCAGAAACATTGCTTGCTGTAACTATGTACACCTTCATGAAAGCCTTTTTGGTCCCACATTGGAGATCCTTGGTGTGCCAGTGACATTTCTCTCTGATGACCCTAAACCCCACCCACCTCCCGAAACGTTGCCTTGCTGTAACTATGTAAACCTTCATGAAAGCCTTTTTGGTCCCATATTGGAGATCCTTGGTGTGCCAGTGACATTTCTCTATGATGACCCTAAACCCAACCCACCTCCCGAAACGTTGCCTTGCTGTAACTATGTACACCTTCATGAAAGCCTTTTTGGACCCACATTGGAGATCCTTGGTGTGCCAGTGACATTTCTCTCTGATGACCCTAAACCCCATCCACCTCCCGAAACGTTGCCTTGCTGTAACTATGTAAACCTTCATGAAAACCTTTTTGGACCCACATTGGAGATCCTTGGTGTGCTGGTGACATTTCTCTCTGATGACCCTAAATCCCACCCACCTCCCGAAACGTTGCCTTGCTGTAACTATGTAAACCTTCATGAAAGCCTTTTTGGTCCTACATTGGAGATCCTTGGTGTGCCAGTGACATTTCTCTCTGATGACCCTAAACCCCACCCACCTCCCGAAACGTTGCCTTGCTGTAACTATGTAAACCATCATGAAAGCCTTTTTGGACCCACATTGGACATCCTTGGTGTGCCAGTGACATTTCTCTCTGATGACCCTAAATCCCACCCACCTCCCGAAACGTTGCCTTGCTGTAACTATGTAAACCTTCATGAAAGCCTTTTTGGACCCACATTGGAGATCCTTGGTGTGCCAGTGACATTTCTCTCTGATGACCCTAAACCCAACCCACCTCCCGAAACGTTGCCTTGCTGTAACTATGTAAGCTTTCATGAAAGCCTTTTTGGACCCACATTGGAGATTCTTGGTGTGCTGGTGACATTTCTCTACGTTGGCTCTGCTCGGTTCCAGCCGGCGGTCGTTGCGGGGCCCACCTATGCACACAGCCATCTTTAGCAGGAACATGTGCGTTGGGATTAAGCATCTGGGTTTAGGATCATTTGACCGCTGTGATTGGCTGTCACATGATTGGAAAGCACCCGACCACATACAACGATCGGGACCCTTCCATGAGCTACAGGTAAATATGCCGGGAGCCTGCAGGGCGCGCTCTCTCGGCATATCTTTTGTTTACATTGGGTACACAAATATGCGGCCCCTTGGGCAGCAAGGCCTAGCCGCCGAGTGGCCGCGTAATTGAGTGCGCCCGAAGCCAAGGAGTTAATGAAAGTTGCAGAGTCCTAAAAATTGGAAATGACTTTTGATGTGACATTAAGATGGTAACGATGATATGAGGTTTTAGCGATTGGGTGATTAAGGAAGGTTGAGGATCAGGCGGTGAAAGGTCGTTCTCGCTGAGTCGATGTGGTTTATGGTTTTCATGTTGGCTGTGATGGACTTTGGGTGTCTTGTGCACATAGAGGACACGGAGCCAGCTGCTGCCACTCTCCGGGCCCCCACCCTGTCCTCTGCTGGGTATAGGGTTACCTGGAGTATGGGCCAGCCAGGCGGCTTACGTGACTGGGCCCGTCCAGGAGAGCTGACAACCGCCGTGTCATGTGATCCTGGCCTCCCTCGGCAGTATGTAAATTGTTTACCGCGCAGTCTTCCACTTTATCTTTGGACACCTCAGGAATTTCCCTTCCTCATTAAGTAAAGCGGAGGGACAATAATAGACGTCACTCGCACTAAAATTAACTCCGGGGCTGCTCGGGAAAACAAATGTTACATGTGGAAATAAATACGAGGGGAAAGTGCCCGACGGAAGCTGCAGGCCTTTTTAAAGGGGATGTGGACTTAGAAAATACGAAGGCGCCATTGCTATAGTCTGATGTTTAGAATGTCTGTTAGGTGGCAGCCATGTTGTTCCAAAGGCTTCAAGTCGGTCTGGAGCCACTGGCACAGAACACACACACCCACCGGCCACTTTATTAGGTCCACCTGTTCAATCGCTTGGTAACACAAACTGTTAACCAGCCAATCACATGGCAGCAACTCTGCATTTAGGCATCTAGATGTGGTGAAGACGACTTTCTGAAGTTCAAACCGAGAATCAGAATGGGGAAGAAAAGGGAATTAGGGGACTCTGAATGTGGCACGGGCTGGTATGAGTATTTCAAAAACTGCTGATCTACTGGGATTTCCACACACAACCATCTCTAGAGTGTACAGAGAATGGTCCGAAAAGGAGAAAATATCCAGTGAGCGGCCGTTGTGTGGAGGAAAATGCTTTGTTCAGGTCAGAGGTTGGAGGAGAATGGGCAGACTGGTTTGTGATGATAGAAAGGCAACAGTAACTCCAATAACCTCTCTTTACAACCAAGGTATGCAGAATACCATCTCTGAATGCACAACACCTCCAACTTTGAAGCAGATGGGCTACAGCAGCAGAAGATTACACTGGGTGCCACTCCTGTCAGCTAAGACCAGGAAACAGAGGCTGCAATTCGCACAGGATCACCAAAATTGGACAATAGAAGATTGGAAAAACATTGCCTGGTCTGAGGAGTCTGGATTTCAGCTACAACATTCAGATGGTAGGGTCAGAATTTGGCGTAAACAACATGAAAGCATGGATCCATCCTGCCTTGTATCCACGGTTCAGGCTGGTGGTGGTGGTGTCATGGTGTGGGAGATCCATCCTGACTTGTATCAACGGCTCAGGCTGGTGGTGGTGGTGTCATGGTGTGGGGGATCCATCCTGCCTTGTATCCACGGTTAAGGCTGGTGGTGTCATGGTGAGGTGGATCCATCTTGCCTTGTATCCATGGTTCAGGCTGGTGGTGGTGGTGTCATGGTGTGGGGGAGATATTCTTGGTAAACTTTGGGCCCCTTAGTACCAATTGAACATCGTTTAAACGCCACTTCCTACCTGAGTATTGTTGTTGACCATGTCCATCCCTCTATGGCTCCAGTGTCCCCATCTTCTGATGGCTCCTTCCAGCAGGATAATGCACCGTGTCACAAGGTTCTCCAACTGGTTTCTGGAACATGACGATGAGGTCACTGGACAACAAAAGCCTCCACAGTCACCAGATCTCCATCCCATAGAGCACCTTTGGGATGTGGTGGAACGGGAGATTCACATCATGGATGTGCAGCTGACAAATCTGCAGCGAGTGTGTGATGCTATCATGTCAATATGGAGAAAAATCTCTGAGGAACGTTTCCAACACCGTGTTGAGTCTATGCCACGAAGAATGAAGGCAGTTCTGAAGGCAAAAGGGGGTCCAACCCGGTACTAGCAAGGTGGACCTAATAAAGTGGCCAGGGAGTGTATACTCATCAGGTGTTCTGAGATTCCTATCGGCATGTTTGGTGTGGGCCAGTGGCTTGGCAAGGCCAGGAAGCTAGCAATTAGAGATGCTAGGTTTGGATCCACTGCCTTGGGTTTGAGGACAAACCTTCAGGTTTAAGTTTTGGGTTTCCAGAGAAGATTTGGGTGCAGATCCACCCAGGAGAAGCATAACATATTGCATGGTCTTTAATAGACATGTGCAGAGCGAAACCATAGGCAACACCAGTGTCTAGTCCTTTGCCCCTTGCTGCAGGGAGACCACAGACAATACTGGTGACTCGTCCTTTGCTCTCTGCTGCAGGGAGACCACAGACAATACTGGTGACTAGTCCTTTGCTCTCTGCTGCAGGGAGACCACAGACAATACTGGTGACTAGTCCTTTGCTCTCTGCTGCAGGGAGACCACAGACAATACTGGTGACTTGTCCTTTGCTCTCTGCTGCAGAAAGACCACAGACAATACGTGTGATTGGTCTTTTGCTCTCTGCTGCAGGGATACCACAGACAATATTGGTGACTGGTCCTTTGTCCCCTGCTGCAGGGAGACCACAGACAATATTGATGACTGGTCCTTTGCTCTCTGCTGCAGGAAGGCCATAGGCAACACAAGTGTCTAGTCCATTGCCCTTTGCTGCAGGGAGACCACAGAGAACGCCATTGCCTAGTCCTTTTCCCTCTGCTGCAGGGAGACTGCAGACAATACTGGTTACTGGTCATTTACTCTCTGCTGTAGGGAGACCACAGACAATACTGGTGATTGGTCCTTTGCTCTCTGCTGCAGGGATATCACAGACAATACTGGTGACTGGTCCTTTGCTCTCTGCTGCAGGAAGGCCATAGGTAACACCAGTGTCTAGTCCTTTGCCCTCTGCTGCAGGGAGACCACAGACAATACTGGTGACTGGTCCTTTGCTGCAGGGAGACTACAGAGAACACCAGTGTCTAGTCCTTTGCCCTGTGCTGCAGGGATACCACAGACAATACTGGTGATTGGTCCTTTGCTCTCTGCTGCAGGAAGGCCATAGGCAACACCAGTGTCTAGTCCTTTGCTGCAGGGAGACTACAGACAATGCCAGTGTCTAGTCCTTTACCCTGTGCTGCAGGGAGACCACAGACAATACTGGTGATTGGTCCTTTGCTCTCTGCTGCAGGGATACCACAGACAATACTGGTGACTGGTCCTTTACTCTCTGCTGCAGGGAGAACACAGACAACACCAGTGTCCAGTACTCTCTTTGCCTTTAGTTCCACTTTTTCCTACATTCTTTAGGGTGTCTTTTTCTATTCCGCTGCAAGTAGTCAGGCAATAAGTAATGAGCCGCGCCTGCGATCCAAGAACAATACCGCCTGTCGTCTGGCCCTCCTGACAGCTCCGCTCAAACCGCAGGGCGCTGACAGCTTGGGTGTCCAACATGTGTCCTTAATGGTGCGCATTCCGGGCTATAACGAGGTCGGGTCCGTGTCGTGTAACACGAGGGCCTATTACATGACGCGTGTTTACTGTTGCAGAAATGGCGCCCCCCACCCCCACCGCGCCCTCTCACCTTTGTCGCTCTCGCCCGTCCCGAATATGGCTCCTGAACTCCGACTTGCCCGGACTATCATTACAGAGATGGAAGATCATCCGAGGCCAACTTCACATCGCTCGCAACATTTCCGAAGAATTTCCAAGGACACTTTGCTGCGAACGGATAACTATATATAAATATATAACGATGTAACTATATGTAACTATATATAAATATATAACGATGTAACTATATGTAACTATATATAAATATATAACAATGTAACTATATGTAACTATATGTAACTATATATAAATATATAACAATGTAACTATATGTAACTATATGTAACTATATATAACAATGTAACTATATGTAACTATATGTAACTATATGTAACTATATAACAATGTAACTATATGTAACTATATAAATATATGTAACTATAAATAACAATGTAACTATATGTAACTATGTAACTATATGTAACTATATGTAACTATATAACAATGTAACTATATATAAATATATAACAATGTAACTATATGTAACTATGTAACTATATGTAACTATATGTAAATGTATAACAATGTAACTATATGTAACTATATGTAAATATATAACAATGTAACTATATGTAACTATGTAACTATATGTAACTATATGTAAATGTATAACTTTGTAACTATATGGAAATATATAACAATGAAACTATATGTAACTATATGTAACTATATATAAATATATAACAATGTAACTATATGTAACTATATAACAATGAAACTATATGTAACTATATGTAACTATATATAACAATGTAACTATATGTAACTATATGTAACTATATATAACAATGTAACTATATGTAACTATATGTAACTATATGTAGCTATATAACAATGTAACTGTATGTAACTATATGTAACTATATAACAATGTAACTATATGTAACTATATATATATATATATATATATATATATATATATATATATATATATATATATATATATATATATATATAAATATATAACAATGTAACTATATGTAACTATGTAACTATATATAACAATGTAACTATATGTAACTATATGTAACTATATAACAATGTAACTATATGTAACTATATATATAAATATATAACAATGTAACTATATGTAACTATATGTAACTATATGTAACTATATAACTATGATGTCTGCCAGTAGCACTGAATTAAACAAACAAACAAAAAGTATTTGCTATGTTGGAAATTCAGAAATCTTAATGTAATTCTAAAGGCAAAAATGTTTATTTTTAAAAAATAAAAACCCCAAAACAGCAGGATTATGGTTTTGCACAGAACAGCCCCTATCCTCCTATTGTGGTCCCACTCACTCCTGGCCCTTCCCTCCCACGCCAAGTGCCCCCCATCGCAAGCTGCTGCTCATGTGCACATCGCTGGATTGAGATTGGGCTCAGGGGACACAGAGGGGCACAGTCCAGTGGGGACAGGAGGGCACAGCATGGGGGGGGGGGGACAGGAGGGTACAGTATGGGGGGGACAAAGCATGCTTGTTATACTCACTGTGGAACCTAAGGGGTTAACCTTCTGCATTGTGTAAAAAGGCTGTTTGATCCTGTCTTCTCTGCCCCTCCTTTTGTTGAAATGACCACCTGATACAGGCTGAACCCATCTTCACATGCACATGCTCAGTTTGGTGTGTATTGCTAAAGAGGTTTTTTTTTTGGGATGGGGGGGAGGGTGCATGTGATCAGCACAGACAGAAGTGAGAGGTTTCACATCCTCCTAGAGCAGAAAGAAAACTCGCCCTCCAAATCATGTGATTCAGGTGTTCCAATCCCCTCCCAATCATGTGATTCAGGTGTTCCAATCCCCTCCATATCATGTGATTCAGGTGTTCCAATCCCCTCCCAATCATGTGATTCAGGTGTTCCAATCCCCTCCATATCATGTGATTCAGGTGCTCCAATCCCCTCCCAATCATGTGATTCAGGTGTTCCAATCCCCTCCCAATCATGTGATTCAGGTGTTCCAATCCCCTCTATATCATGTGATTCAGGTGTTCCAATCCCCTCCCAATCATGTGATTCAGGTGTTCCAATCCCCTCCATATCATGTGATTCAGGTGTTCCAATCCCCTCCATATCATGTGATTCAGGTGTTCCAATCCCCTCCATGGACACAGGTGTATACAATCATCCCCTAGACATGCAGACGGCTTCTACAAACATTGGTGAAAGAATGGGTCGCTCTCAGGAGCTCAGTGACTCCAAGCGTGGTCCCGTGATAGGTGGCCACCTGGGCAATAAGTCCATCCGTGACATTTCCTGGCTACTAAATATTCCACGCTCAACTGTTAGTGGGATTATAACAAAGTGGAAGCCACTGGGAACAACAGCCACTCAGCCACCAAGTGGTAGGCCACGTCACATGACAGGGCGGGGTCAGCGCATGCTGAAGCGCACAGTGCGCAGAAGACGCCAACTGTCTGCAGAGTCAATAGCTAAAGACCTCCAAACTTGGTGTGGCCTTCAGATGAGCCCAACAACAGTGCGTAGAGAGCTTCATAGAATGGGATTCCATGGCCGAGCAGCTGCGTCCAAGCCTTCCATCTCCAAGTGCAATGCAAAGCGTCGGATGCTGTGGTGTAAAGCACGCTGCCACTGGACTCTAGAGCAGGGGAGACATGTTCTCTGGAGTGACCAATCACACTTCTCTGTCTGGCAATCCAATGGACGTGTCTGGGTTTGGCGGTGGCCTGGAGAACGGTACTTGCCTGACTGCATTGTGCCAAGTGTAAGGTTTTGTGGAGGGGGGGTTATGGTGTGGGGTTGTTTTTCAGGGGTTGGGCTTGGCCCCCTAGTTCCAGTGAAGGGAACTCTTAGGGTGACATTTTGGACAATTTCATGCTCTCAACTTTGTGGGAGGAGTTTGGGGATGGCCCCTTCCTGTTCCAACATGACTGCCCACCAGTGCACAAAGCAAGGTCCATAAAGACATGGAGGAGCCAGTTTGGGGTGGAGGAACTTGACTGTCCTGCACAGAGTCCTGACCTCAACCCCATAGAACATCTTTGGGATGAATTAGAGTGGAGACTGCGAGCCAGGCCTCCTCCCCCGACATCAGTGCCTGACCTGACAAATGTGCTTCTGGAAGAATGGTCCAACCTTCCCATAGACACCCTCCTAAACCTTGTGGACGGCCTTCCCAGAAGAGTTGAAGCTGTTATAGCTGCAAATGGCGGGGCCAACTCAATATTGAACCCTACGGACTAAGACTGGGGGGCCATTAAAGGTCATGTGTGTGGAAAGGGCGGGGCCAACTCAATATTGAACCCTACGGACTAAGACTGGGGGGCCATTAAAGGTCATGTGTGTGGAAAGGGCGGGGCCAACTCAATATTGAACCCTACAGACTAAGACTGTGGGGCCATTAAAGGTCATGTGTGGGGGAAGGCAATGCTTTTGGCAATGTAGTGTACAAGCACTACAGTGGGAAGAATGCTCTTTACCTCGGTGGTCAGTGGGAGGAATTCCCCCCATACAGATCAATGGTGTCAGTGGGAACTTATCTGAGCGGCAGAAATTGTTAGACACGCGCAGAGCTAAAAAAACAACTGTTTTGCTTTGAATCGATTAGTTAAGCTACTAATTTTGTTTCATTGCATTCATAACGAAATTAATTTAGTTTACTTTTGTTTAGTTTATTTGTTTTCGGCCGGCTTAGAATTTGTCCAGTGGAATCGGAGTATTCATATCGAATTTGAATCAAATTCAAATAAAAACTATCTAATCAATCAGAATTTATTGTGAAAAATAGCTGCTTTGACTGTATTTGAAATTGGAATTTCAGAAGACAGTTATATTCTTTTGATGTTATTCTATTCTATTCTTGTATTTTCTATTCTATTCCTGTATTTTATTTTCTATTCTATTGTAGTCTATTCTTTTATTTTCTATTCTGTTCTGTTTTACTCTATTCTTTTCTATTCTGTTTTATACTATTCTTTTTGAAATTTGAATTTTGAAAGACAGCAATATTCTTTCTATTTTTTATATTCTATTCATTTCTTTACAATTCTATTCCTTTACTTTCTATTCAATTCTGTTTTTTCCTATTCTGTTATATTCTATTCTTTTTTATTCTATTCTTCTTTTGAATTTTGAAAGATGGCTTTATTCTTTCTATTTTATTCAATTCTATTTGATTCTATTGTTTTTCAAATCTATTCTATTATTTCTATTCTATTTTACTGTATTCTATTCTTTTCTATTCTATTCCTTTATTTTATATTCTATTCTTCTATTTTATATTCTATTCTTTTTTTTCTTAAGCTTTTTTTTCTTGGCTTTTATTCAGAAAGAAAAAGAAGAACATATGTGTTCTTTTATATTCTGTTGTATTCTGCTTTATTCTATTCTTTACAAAATTAAAATTTCAAAAGACGGCTATATTCTTTCTATTCAGTTCTACTCTATTCTTTTATATTCTATTCCTCTATTTTCTATTCTGTTATTTTTTTTTAAGCAATTGGCTTTTATTCAGAAAGAAAAAGCCGAACATAGATGTTCTTTTATATTCTGTTCGATTCTGTTTTATTCTATTCTTTACAAAATTCGAATTTCAACAGACAGCTATATTATTTCTGTTCAATTCTACTCTATTTTTTATATTCCATTCTTTTCATTTCTATTCTGTTTTTTTGTATATTCTATTTTATTCCATTCCTTTTGAAATTCGAATTTCCAAAACACAGCTATATTCAATCACTAAAATGGACAGTTTTTGAAGGAATATGTTTATATTTTTTAATTTGTTTTTCGAATTCGATTTGAACGTCAGATGGAATTTTGTTCCGTATTTGTTTAAATTCGTTACTATTGTAATTCGGAAATTTAGATACACTTGAATCTCAGAATAACAAAAAAATGTGTCCGAATTTTGATTTGGAATGAAAGAAACATGTCCAGAAATTGTTTATGGCTCAAGCAGGGGAGGACTGACAACTCATGGGGCAATAGGGGATCATGGGGCCCCTGTGTCCTCGCCCACACTCAAACCACACCCAAAAAAGCCTATGAAAGGTACCAGGGGCATCTCATGGGGCCCCCTACTGACCCTGGGCCCTCGGGCAGTGCCCGAGTGCCCAAATGGTCAGTCCGCCCCTGGGCTCAAGGAAACCCTAGCAACCTCTTGAGGAACCCTAGTTGAGATGGTGTAGATGATACTGTAGTCTAGAGACTGTGGGATCTGCTTTGGGTTGGATTCAGACACACCAGATCCCATTGAGATGACAAAGACGGCCAGTTTGATGAGAACGTCTATTAACGTGAGGCCTAAAGGTAACAGTAGGGGCTAATGGTGCCTCCTATAAGACCGGACATTAAAGCCTCCAAAAGGTCCACCTGCAGTCCTCCATGCCCTAACATTGATCTTCTCCATTCTTCCTTCCCTTGTAAACTGAGCCCCTGATATATAGGCCAACCTAATGGTTCTTGTGAGACGTTAATATGATAAGCCTGAGTTTCCTTGAAGTTATGTCAGTTATGAGATAAGGCTAGAGATCCCAATGACAGCGTGTGAACGGGGCATCTCAGCGTGTGAACGGGGCATCTCCTGGACCCTCCTACTGACCCCGGGCCCTCGGGCAGTGCCTGAGTGCCCAAATGGTCAGTTCACCCCTGGGCTCAAGGAACCCCTAGCAACCTCTTGAGGAACCCTAGTTGAGATGGTGTAGATGATACTGTAGTCCAGAGACTGTGTGATCTGCTTTGAGTTGGATTCAGTCCACCCCTGGGCTCAAGGAACCCCTAGCAATCTCTTGAGGAATCCTAGTTGAGATGGTGTAGATGATACTGTAGTCCAGAGACTGTGGGATCTGCTTTGGGTTGGATTCAGTCCACCCCTGGGCTCAAGGAACCCCTAGCAACCTCTTGAGGAACCCTAGTTGAGATGGTGTAGATGATACTGTAGTCCAGAGACTGTGTGATCTGCTTTGGGTTGGATTCAGACACACCATATCCCATTGAGATGACAAAGACGGCCAGTTTGACAAGAACGTCTAATAACGTGAGGCCTAAAGGTGCCTCCTTTAAGACCGAGCATTAAAACCTCCAAGAGGTCCACCTGCAGTCCTCCATGCCCTAATATTGATCTTCTCCATTCTTCCTTCCCGTGTAAACTGAGCCCCTGATATATAGGCCAACCTAACGGTTCTTGTGAGACGTTAATATGATAAGCTTGAGTTTCCTTGAAGTTATGTCAGTTATGAGATGAGGCTGGAGATCCCAATGACAGCGTGTGAACGGGGCCGTATCTCACGTAGCAGATTCCTCCTCCACACACACAAGCCTCAAGATACACAAAGCACGTTTCCTCTTGGTGGCCAGCTTGGAGGAGGCCAGACCCAACCCAGAGCTCTGGTTAAAATGCCAACGCGGCAGATTAGTTATTATTAAACAACCCTGTAAGAGGTAATCGCACCCCCTCCACCCCCCCCCAGGGTCCGTGATCTCTTTGGAATTTTGGCAGGCCCATTTTCGGAGAAGACTGTAATTCTACCAGAGGTAACCAGACCTCTTCAAGACTGATGGAGTGCCAAGGCTGACGTTCTAAAAAAGGCTTTGGAGATGGCTTGGGAATGTGTTTATGTTGTGACCTTTTCAAGGTGTGATTTATCATGTGAGGTGTGGGGTGGCCCCTGTACAGTCCGGGGCCCAAATCCCACTCTACCTTTTTTTTTTTTTTTCAAATTCCTTCCTCCACGTAGCTGTCAATGTTCTAAAATAATTCCAGGGCACACTTGAGACGATGGTTCTGTCACTCACAATCCCGGACAATGATGTTTTCACAACTGAACTAAAAATGTACTTTCTGCAACTTTCACTAAATATTTCCTGTTGATCCCGCCATGAAGATCCTTGTTCATTCACCCCCGTTTCTAGGGTGAAGACGCTCTGTCCCTGCCTCCCAATTGTGCCTTACATTGTCACCCTGTCCCACAGGCTATAGACTTTAATGCAGTCCTGATCTGTACACACTCTACCCCCCAGGACCATCCTAATGCATGGGCACCCCTGGGCACTGCCCCCAGGTGTACGGGGGCCCCATGGTAATCTTGCATTACATCATACTTGATACTATAATAATAATAATAATCCTGATTATTAATATATTATAATAATATACAGTGAAGGACATGTGTATTTGCTCCCCTGCTGATGCTGAATGTTCGCCCCTCACACAGAAATGATCGGTCTAACAATGGAATGTTCGCCCCTCACACAGAAATGATCGGTCTAACAATGGAATGTTCGGTGTAACACTGAGAGACAGAATACAACAACAAATTCAGCAGAAATGCATCTAACAAATGATGACTGATCTGCATGTTCATGAGGGAAAGAAGGATTTGATCCCCTATCATTCAGCAGGATTTCTGGCTCCCAGGTGTCTTTCATTCAGGTAACAAGCTGAGATTAGAAGCAGTCTCTTAAAGGGAGTGCTGCTAATCTCATTGTGTTACCTGTATAAAAGACACCTGTCCACAGGAGCAATCAAACCATCAGATTCCAAACTCTCCACCATGGCAAAGACCAAAGAGTTGTCCAAGGATGTCAGGAACAAGATGGTAGACCTACACAAGGCTGGACTGGGCTACCAAACTATGGCCAAGCAGCTTGGTGAGAAGGTGACAACAGTTGGTGCAATCATTCACAAATGGAAGAAACACAAAACAAGTGTCAGTCTCCCTAGGTCTGGTGCACCATGCAAGATCTCACCTCGTGGAGTGTCAATGATCATGAGAACAGTGAGGAATCATCCCAGAACTACACGTGAGGATCTTGTCAATGATCTCCAGGCAGCTGGGACCACAGTCACCAAGAAAACAATTGGTAACACACTACGCCGACAAGGACTGAAATCCTGCAGTGCCCACAAGGTCCCTCTGCTCAAGAAAGCACATGTCCAGGCCCGTCTGAAGTCTGCCACTGAACATCTGAATGATGCAGAGGAGGACTGGTGGAAAGTGTTGTGGTCAGAGGAGACCAAAATCGAGCTCTTTGGAATCAATTCAACTCGCCGTGTTTGGAGGAGGAGGAATGCTGCCTATGACCCCAAGAACACCATCCCAACTGTGAAACATGGTGGTGGAAACATTCTGCTTTGGGGGTGTTTTTCCGCTAACGGGACAGGACAACTGCACCGCATCAAAGGGACGATGGACGGGGCAATGTACCATCAAATCTTGGGTGAGAACCTTCTTCCCTCAGCCAGGCAGGGCATTGAAAATGGGTGGTGGATGGGTGTTCCAGCATGACAATGACCCAAAACACACGGCCAAGGCAACAAAGGAGCGGCTCAAGAAGAAGCACATTAAGGTCCTGGAGTGGCCTAGCCAGTCTCCAGACCTTCAACCGATGGAAAATCTGTGGAGGAGCTGAAAGTTCGAGTTGCCAAACGTCATCCACCGAACCTTAATGACTTGGAGAGGATCTGCCAAGAGGAGTGGGCCAAAATCCCTCCTGAGATGTGTGCGAACCTGGGGGCCAACTCCAGGAAACATCTGACCTCTGTGATTGCCAACAAGGGATTTGCCACCAAGTACTAAGTCATGTTTTGTGAAGGGGATCAAATCCTTCTTTCCCTCATGAACATGTAGATCAGTCATCATTTGTTAGACGCATTTCTGCTGAATTTGTTGTTGTATTCTGTCTCTCAGTGTTACACCGAACATTCCATTGTTAGACCGATCATTTCTGTGTGAGGGGCGAACATTCAGCATCAGCCAGGGAGCAAATACACAATTCCTTCACTGTATGTCCTGTATACCACTACTACTACAACGACGAGGACAACGAGGACTACTACTACTACTAGTACTAATAATAATAATAATAAGAAGAAAAATCATTATATACTACTACTAATAATAAAAATCCTGTATAACACTAACATATAAATCCTGTTTATTCATCATCATCATCATCATCATCATCATCATCACCTTAACAATATATAATCTCTGTATAATAATATATAAACCCTGTATAATGATGATGATAATAATAATAATAATAATAAACAATTTGTATAATAATAATAATAATAAATAATAATAATAAATATATATATATACTGTATAATGATGAGAATAATAATAATATACATTTCGTATTATAATAATAATAATAACAATAATAATAATAATATATAAATCCTGTATAATGATAATAATAATAACATACATTTTGTATAAAAATAATCATAATAATATATAATAACAATAATAATAATAATATATAAATACCGTATAATAAAAATGTAATAAAATTCTAAATGTAATAAAATTGGATTCCAGAATTTGCCCGTGCTTTCAGAGTTTGCTGTGACCTGTGCTGTACATACAAGTCAGATTTATCCCATAGCCATAAGAATTCCGGATCATTCGTGGCAAGCCACGTAAATTAAAAAGGGACCCAGCAAAGATTCCAGAGAAATCTCTGACAGTTCGGCCAATCTATGACGTGACTACGGAAAATCCGGCGTCTTTCTCATCAGTTAATGGCATTGGGTGTACGTGATGCCGGATCTTTGATGTCAAACATTTGCAAGGCCTGGACGGCGGATGATATTTATCCGAGTGTATCGAATAGCCGGGGTGATGGCTTAATCGTCCGTTCATTTATAATGTAACAATTCAGTATTAATTGGAGTGGCTGCAGGCGACTCGAGATATGAACCGCGTCAAGAACTTCGCTGGAATCAGGACGACGGCGGATATTTGCGTCTACAACCACACAGAACCTCCTGCCTGGAGTTTACATGTTCTCCCTGTGCCTGCTTGGGTTTAATCCGGGTGCTCCGGTTTCCTCCCACACTTCAAAGACATGCTGGGAGGTGAATTGGCTCCTGTCTAAATTGTCCCTAGTATGTGTATGTGTGAATGTGAGTTAGGGACCTTAGATTGTACGGCCCTTGAGGGTTAGGGACCTTAGCTTGTACACCCCTTGAGGGTTAGGGACCTTAGATTGTACGCCCCTTGAGGGTTAGGGACCTTAGATTGTACGCCCCTTGAGGGTTAGGGACCTTAGATTGTACGCCCCTTGAGGGTTAGGGACCTTAGATTGTACGCCCCTTGAGGGTTAGGGACCTTAGCTTGTACACCCCTTGAGGGTTAGGGACCTTAGATTGTACGCCCCTTGAGGGTTAGGGACCTTAGATTGTACGCCCCTTGAGGGTTAGGGACCTTAGATTGTACGCTTCTCGGGGTTAGGGACTGATGTGACTGTACAATATATATGTAAAGTGCTGCGTAAATTGACGGCGTGATATAAGTACCTGAAATAAATAAATCACAGGATGGAAATAGAAGAATGGAGTCTATCTCAAACTTTTGTTTTAGTTGAAGATAAAGTACGATATGGGTATACCCCCCTCCACCCCCCCCCCCCACCCCTAGGATTTCTTCTGTCTCTCTGTGTCCCATGGGAAGACTTCCCTTCACTTCCTATCCTGTAGAAACAACAGGAACTGAGAAGAAATCTCTCCAAGGTGAGGAACACAGTTGTCACCAGAAAATGTCTCCCCATTGGACTAGATTTGTTAAGATTTGGGATTTTTGCTTGGCATGGAGAGGGATTTAAAAACCTGGTCTGTTTTTTTTGCCATCTGTGTCCCAGTGGGGAGATTTCCCTTTGTTTCCTGTCCCATAGCCAAACAGGAAGTGAGAGGAAATCTTTCCAAAGTGGAAGAATCTCTCATTGTCACCAGAATCAGTGTCCCCATTGGAAGATTTCCCCTTTTTTCCTGTTCTAGTGACAACCCAAAATTGTCTTTCGCTTTCACTCCTGGTGAAAAATAGAGAGGGTGAATCTCTCCAATAGGGTCACATACAACAATAAAAACCAGACAGGGGTTCTAACCCTTCCCAGCTCTATTGAAAATTAGCTCTGACCTCTGGACTTCCCTTCAGTCATGCACAGTTAGTAAAGGCTCCTCCCCTCCAGTCTTGCACAGGTGTAGCGGCTCCTCCCCTCCAGTCTTGCACAGTTGTAAAGGCTCCTCCCCTTCAGTCTTGCACAGGTGTACCGGCTCCTCCCCTGCAGTCTTGCACAGTTGTACGGGCTCCTTTTTTTGGTACTGAAGTTTGGCGCCATTCCACTGGCATACGCAATTTTATAGTATGACATGTTTGGTATCTGCTTACTTGGCGTAACATTGTCTTTTATTTAATTTTACACAAAAAAAAATTGGTATTATAATGGGTTTTTGTGCATTAACCCAAGGGCGGACTGACAACTCATGGGGCCCCTGGGCAATAGGGGATCATAGGGCCCCTGTGTTCTTGCCCAGACTCAAAAAATCCTATGAAAAAGGTACCAGGGGCATCTCATGGGGCCCCCTACTGACCCCGGGACCTCGGGCAGTGCCTGAGTTTCCAAATGGTCAGTCCGCCCCTGCATTAATCACTTCAAGTCCGGACACTTTCCCCCCCCTTCCAGTCCGGACACTTTCCCCCCCTTCCAGTCCGGACACTTTCTCCCCCCTTCCAGTCCGGACACTTTCCCCCCCTTCCAGTCCGGACACTTTCACCCCCTTCCAGTCCGGACACTTTCCCCCCCTTCCAGTCTGGACACTTTCCCCCCCCTTCCAGTCCGGACACTTTCACCCCCTTCCAGTCTGGACACTTTCCCCCCCCTTCCAGTCCGGACACTTTCACCCCCTTCCAGTCCGGACACTTTCCCCCCCTTCCAGTCTGGACACTTTCTCCCCCCTTCCAGTCCGGACACTTTCCCCCCCTTCCAGTCTGGACACTTTCTCCCCCCTTCCAGTCCGGACACTTTCCCCCCCTTCCAGTCTGGACACTTCCCCCCCCCCCCCCCAGGCCAATTTTCAGCTTTCAGAGCTATAACACTTTGAATGACAATTGCGCGGTCATGCAACACTATAACCATATGAATATTTTAGCATTTTTTTTGAGACAGATAAAAGTGGTATTTATTCACCGCTGGAATTTCTTTTTTTTTTGCTATATAAATGAAAAAGTCCAAACATCTTGAAAAAAAAGTGCTTTTCTTATAAAATTTTGCAAATAAATAATCTTTCTTCATAAATCTTTGCCAAAATTTATTCAGTTATCTTTTTAGTAAAAAACAAAACAAAAAAAAACAAATTAGTTTATAACCAAAAATTATCATTTTTCAAAATGTTTTTTTTATTTTAATTTTATTTTTTTATGATATTATTTATGTTTTTTTTTAACATACTTGTGGGGGGTGATGAAGATTTTTTTATTTTTTTTACTCTGATTGATTTTACACCCATAAAGGCTGTAAAAGCAATAATTTCTCCTTCTCTCTGGTTGCATTCTTGCAGCCATTGAGAAATACTGTGTGAGCTGTGATTGGTCACAGCTTGTCACATGGTACAAGGCTGTTGTGAATGGCCCTGTACCATGTGACCTCTGTGATCATTCACAGATTTCACACGTAGTAAGCAATGATGTCTGGAAGTGACATCATTGCTTACTACAATTCATGTGATCACTGATTGGCCAATCAGTGATCACATGATCGGGAACCTCACACAGAGGTCCAGTACAACGATTGGTATTCCGCTGTGTCTGGAGGACACAGCGGGCACCAGATTGCGGTGCTGCGCGGTCCCAGGGAGCACGCACAAGCAGGGAAAGTGGGGAGCATGGAAGCGGGGAGGACGTTTATAAATGGCCACCCGCTCCTGCACTGCTCCTGTCTGGCTCATGTATATAAAGTGGTTAAAATTCATCAAAGTGTATTTTTTCTGAAAAATTTGCGTTTGGAAAACTTCTGTGTAAACATCGTGAGACATAAAAATAGGCAACATCCACCATTTTATTCCCTGGGGCCTTTTTTAATGTTTTGGGGTTCTGAGTAGTTTTCTAGCAAAAAAAAATTATTATTTTTTACATGTAGGAGAGGAACGTCACAAGTGGCCCGGACTGGAAGTGGTATTAGGTACCTGTGAGCTCCGGATGGGACATTGAATGGCCAACTGATTTATTGCTGCTCTTTTGAGGAGTACCAAAGGTAAGTATTGGCTCTTATTCCTTCTGATGATGTACGTGTGATACGAAACGCACGTCAAGGAGGAGCCCCTGCTAGCCGTGACGCCAAGCCGCCGGATCAAGGGGGTCCGGTGGCCACTCTTCTATACCAGCTGGACCACCAGGTGATTACCCCAAGGCCCAGAGAAATATTCAGCTGATCCTGTTTTGGAGCCTGTCTGCCAGAAGGAATCCCCAGATGTGTTACGTTTCATCATAGAACCACCTGCTCAGAGCTTCCCTTCATCTACAGTCGGAGTGATCTTTGGTGTATGAGACACAAACGCACAATTTAAATTGTGCTTCCGGTGAGTGCGCAATTTATTCACTTCTTCTGCACATCGCCGGACTACATGCATCATAAGGATCTTATCGAGATACACTTATCTGTGTTTCTTTGATGACTGGACTGTATTGTGCATTCATATTGTGCGTTTTTTACTGTGAAGTGAAGTTTTGTGAAGTTCACGTCATTATTTCCCTTTTTTCAGCTCTTGGGAAGGTCACATACAGTATGTGTGGCCACATATGGTGTATGTGGTCCACATTTGCTGACATTTAAGCAAGGGATATTGCACCATCTTCAATACTGGTATAGTCATATATCATCTAGCGCTGCACTAACTATCTTATATTGAAGAAGAGCACCAACTGTCCATGCTGGGCTCTCTGTACGCCGGTCACTGTGAGGGGTTAATGAAGTAACATGGGAACTGATGGGTCCATATTGCAGCTTCCTCAGTCCTCGCTGTTCCTTGGCCTTCCCATAACAACCTGTCACAATTATTCTTCAATAAAAGCAGCTGAACATACACACCGACATTCCTGTAGGTTGGCGACTAACCAGATCGAGTTATAGATGACTTCCTGCTTTCATACTTTGATTCCCCATCAGACTCGTGGAACAATTCTCATTCCAAATATGTTAGTAAAGGATGGTGAACCCAACAGGTCCCTAAGCAAATGCAAACAAAACGCCAACGGCCAACCCTATGTCACCGCTGAGTCCTACCCTCCTGGAAGTGTCCCTACCCTCCTGCCCCTCCTGGAAGTGGCCCTACCCTCCTGACCCTCCTGGAAGTGGCCCTACCCTCCTGCCCCTCCTGGAAGTGTCCCTACCCTCCTGACCCTCCTGGAAGTTGCCCTACCCTCCTGACCCTCCTGGAAGTGGCCCTACCCTCCTAGAAGTGGCCCTACCCTCCTAGAAGTGGCCCTACCCTCCTGCCCCTCCTGGAAGTGTCCCTAGCCTCCTGCCCCTCCTGGAAGTGTCCCTATCCTCCTGACCCTCCTGGAAGTGTCCCTACCCTCCTGCCCCTCCTGGAAGTGTCCCTATCCTCCTGCCCCTCCTGGAAGTGTCCCTACCCTCCTGACCCTCCTGGAAGTGGCCCTACCCTCCTGCCCCTCCTGGAAGTGTCCCTACCCTCCTGACCCTCCTGGAAGTGTCCCTACCCTCCTGACCCTCCTGAAAGTGGCCCTACCCTCCTGCCCCTCCTGGAAGTGTCCCTACCCTCCTGACCCTCCTGGAAGTGTCCCTACCCTCCTGACCCTCCTGAAAGTGGCCCTACCCTCCTAACCCTCCTTGAAGTGGCCTTTAACCTCCTGATCCTCCTGGAAGTGGTCCTTATCCTCCTGACCCTCCTGGAAGTAGCCTTTACCCTCCTGACCCTCCTGGAAGTGGCCCTTACCCTCCTGTCCTTCCTGGAAGTGTCCCTACCCTGCTGACCCTTCTGGAAGTGGCCTTTACCCTCCTGACCCTCCTGGAGGTGTCCCTACCCTCCTGACCTTCTTGGAAGTGGTCCATAACCTCCTGACCCTCCTGGAAGTGCCCCTTACCCTCCCGACCCTCCTGGAAGTGGCCCTTACCCTCTTGACCCACCTGGAAGTGTCCCTACTCTCCTAACTCTCCTGGAAGTGGCCTTTGCCCTCCTGACCTTCCCGGAAGTAGCGCTTACCCTCCTGATCCTCCTGAAAGTGGCCCTACCCTCTTGACCTTCCTGGAAGTTACCCTTACCCTCCTGACCCTGCTGGAAGGGGCCCTTACCCTCCTGGAAGTGGCCCTTAACCTCCTGACCTTCCTGGAGGTGGTCCATACTGTCCTGACATTTGGGAGATATATGTACTGTCCTGACATTTGGGGGATATCTGTACTGTCCTGACATTTGGGGGATATCTGTACTGTCCTGACATTTGGGGGGTATCTGTACTGTCCTGACATTTGGGGGATATCTGTACTGTCCTGACATTTGGGGGAGATCTGTACTGTTCTGACATTTGGGGGATATCTGTACTGTCCTGACATTTGGGGGATATCTGTACTGTCCTGACATTTGGGGGATATCTATACTGTCCTGACTTTTGGGGGGATATCTGTACTGTTCTAACATTTGGGGGGATATCTGTACTGTCCTGACATTTGGGGGATATCTGTACTGTCCTGACATTTGGGGGATATCTGTACCGTCCTGACATTTGGGGGATATCTGTACCGTTCTGACATTTGGGGGATATCTGTACCGTCCTGACATTTGGGGGATATCTGTACCGCCCTGACATTTGGGGGATATCTGTCCTGTCCTGACATTTGGGGGATATCTGTACCGTCCTGACATTTGGGGGATATCTGTACTGTCCTGACATTTGGGGGATATCTGTACCGTCCTGACATTTGGGGGATATCTGTACTGTTCTGACATTTGGGGGATATCTGTCCTGTCCTGACATTTGGGGGATATCTGTACTGTTCTGACATTTGGGGGATATCTGTACCGTCCTGACATTTGGGGGATATCTGTACCGTTCTGACATTTGGGGGATATCTGTACCGTCCTGACATTTGGGGGATATCTGTACCGTTCTGACATTTGGGGGATATCTGTACCGTCCTGACATTTGGGGGATATCTGTACCGCCCTGACATTTGGGGGATATCTGTACCGTCCTGACATTTGGGGGATATCTGTACCGTCCTGACATTTGGGGGATATCTGTACTGTGCTGACATTTGGGGGATATCTGTACTGTCCTGACATTTGGGGGATATCTGTACTGTCCTGACATTTGGGGGATATCTGTACTGTCCTGACAATTGGGGGATATCTGTACTGTCCTGACATTTTTGGGCCTCAAGAAATGAGATCGGCCGTCAGTACTTCAGGATTGATCAATTTTCAGATATCTCCCATAGTTTGTGAACTCTATGACTTTCCTGCAGACTAAATACTGATTTGGGTTATTTACACCAAAGACATGTAGCAGAATACATCTCGGCCTAAATTTATGAAGAACAATTATTTATTTGCAAAGTTTTATAACAAAAACAAAGAAAAACTTTTTTTTAATTTTTTTAAATTTCAGTCTTTTTTAATTTTGCATAAAAAATAAATAAACCCCCAACGGTGATTAAATACCACCAACAGAAAGCTCTAGTTGTGTGAACAAAATGATAAAATGTTGGTTTGGGTACAGCGTCGCATGACCGTGCAATTGTCCTTCAAAGTTTTTATTCTCTGTGTAGGAATGAAAGCCATTGCAGCCAAAGTCATCATTTCAATCACTGAATCCGGTTGCAGACGATTATTTATACGCTCAGCTGTTAAAAGTACTCGGCTCCGTCTTGGTAATCCCTGACACCCCATCACCGATGCTGGAAGCCGGAGACAAGTACTGGGGACCGGTCAGATCTTCACTTGGACTAGAATTCCAACACAAAACACCAAATAATCCAAATAATGAAAAGATTGATAAAAATGAACCCAATACTGTCAGTAAAAAACTTTTTTTTTGATCTCTCCTGACATTGCAGGGCACTTGTGGTGAGCATTGTTTTCATGGGATGTATGTATACCTGGCTATATATGTTTTTCATCATTTTCTTCAATAAAATGACTCTTTTTCTTCATTGGTTCATTCATTTTTCACAATTTTTTTATTTCTTATTTTGTATTGAAATAACATCCTTTAAAGGGTAGTTCCACTTTTGCGAGGGGCAAAATATATATATATTTTAAAACATATTCTTTAGATTTTTGTAAACATATAAAAAAGTCCTTTTAACATATATTTTTAAATATATTTGTAAATGCATTCCAAAAATGTAGATTTTTTATTTTTAAAGACAGACAGTATATTTGAAATTTATTTTTACAAATATTTTTCAGATATTTTGTAATAAAAACGCATTTCAACATGCAGGCTTGACGAATCAGAGGAGCTACACTGAGACGTTGGCGACATCTACTGGTACAGAGAGGTTGGTGCAGTTCTAGGACTGGCCGGGAAGAATGCTTGGAGAATCGCTTTGCAGTGTTAGGCCTCTTTCACACGAACATTCTGGCCGGGTTGGCCTGCCCGTTTTTCAGGCAGACCCGATCGGATCCTCCATTCTCCTCTATGGAGCGGCAGGTGTAAACGGACATGTGTCTGTTTACACCCAACGACATGCAATCAGATCCGCAAAAAACCCACATGGAAAAAAATTATATTTGAAATGCTACAAGCTTGGCCGGATTCAATATATATATCAGGGGCAGACTGACAACTCATGGGGCCCCCGGGCAATAGGGGATCATGGGGCCCCTGTGTCCTTACCTAAACTCAATAAAGCCTATGAAAAAGGTACCAGGGGCATCTCATGGGGCCCCCTACTGACCCCGGGCCCTCGGGCAGTGCCCAAGTTTCCAAATGGTCAGTCCGCCCCTGATATATATATATATATATATATATATATATATACTGCATGTTGAAATGCGTTTTTATTACAAAATATATGAAAAATATTTTTAAAGATACATTTCAATAATTCCGTATGTCTTTAAAAATACAAATCTACATTTTTGGACTGCATTTACAGATATATGTAAAAATATATGCTAACATTACTTTTTTATACGTTAAAAAAAATCTGAAGAATATATTTAAAAAAGTATATATTTTTTATATATTTTGTAATAAAAACGCATTTCAACATGCAGTATATATTTATATATTTATTGAAATATATTTTGAATTATAATGAATACGGCCACAATTGTAGCATTTCAAATATATGGCAATATATTTGGGAAGAATATTTTTCTTCCATATGGGAAGGGACGAATGAGGATCCAATTCCCCTTCTGTCCATCTGATTGGGTCAGATGGAAACGTTTTCGTCCAACCGCCCATTGAGGAGAGCGAGCGGCTCTGTGTCTTCTCTGCAGCAGCAGAGTGGACACAGAGCTGTCGTCAGTGGAGAGATCTCCCCGCTGAACAAGCGGATTCACAAAACGGGTCCAATCTGTGTGAAAAGACCCTTCATTGGGTACATTTTCCTCTCATTATGCATCACCCCTACTAGTTTTAAACTGGACGCTCTCCTTTTTTTAATTTTTTTTTTGTCTGCGAAACGGCTTTGTAAAAGGGTCCGCTCTTACCCTCTACTTTTCTCAACTTCCCAGATGTTGCCTGGAGTGAGAGCGGTTCCATCTCAGCGAGGTGATAGCCAGTGTGACGGGAGTGACTTTTGGGTTTCGGGGGACCTCTGTATCATCTCCCCAAATCATTATGTTTAACCCATCCTGTGCCTGTTAAGGGTTACAGGGTGTGTATGTGAATGTCTGAGTCCTGTGTATAGTGTGTGTTACTTTGTCTAGGCCACATGGCTGACCATTGTCTGTTTGCCATGTGCTACCCCCCATTGTGCTGTGTCTTCCTGTGCAGCAAACTATTATGGGATGTACTGTTTGTGTATTGGTGTGGGGGTTGGTCAATGTCCTTTGCCACATGGTTGCATCCCATTGTTCTGTGTCTGGTTGGATGGGGAGGGGTGATGAGGTGTTTCCTGCCTATACTGTAGCCCTTCCCACTGAGAGGGTGGGCTGATGATGTATTTCTTGTTCCTGGTTGTGTTTCCCCGCCCTCTGTATATATTCTGTGTTTTGTGTAAAATAAAGAGTTGTTGGCTTCCTGTTTTAGTAAGAGCTGGGTGTTGTCTTTTTTTCCTGAGGGATTTCGAGGGTGTGGTCCGTGGATGGTGTTCGGACAGGGGAAGTTGTGCTATAACGGAAAAACTCAGTGCGGTCTGGGTTCCGGTTCCGTTACAGCCAGCAATGGGGTGGATTGACTAAAGGAAAATATACTGTATATCTTCTGTCACTTATTACATATTTTTCACAGTAATACTAGTATTTTGCCCGATATTGATTTATACTTTTGCTGTCTACACATTGGAGGCACGGGACTGACAGTTTACCTGTATTTTATTAACAATCTTGTGAAGTAGCTATACAAGTGAGCAGTCTGTAGCCCTTGCTCTTCAGCCGGCTAGTGTTGGGGCCCAGTCATTATGGTGGTGCATATGAGTACACTCCCAATAAAGTCTGCATGCAGTAAAGAATGCTGTTGGGTATGTGGTTAATCTCTATGTGCTGAGTCTCTGTAAGCAGCAACAGGGTAATGGCAACAGCAACCTCTCACCAGTCCTAACGATACAGCAACAGAGGTCCCTTTGTTCAGATGTCAGCTCACTTCTGGATCTGCCTGGAGCAACTCTGATCCTCAGCACATGGCCGCAGGCTTGTAACGGGTTGATGTGCACACAGCAGCAACAATGTTACATAGTTAGTCTGGCTGAAAAAAAGACAAAACTCCATCCAGTTCAATAAAAAAAAAAAGATATAATCCTACTCCCACAGTTGATCCAGAGGAAGGCAAAAACCCCAGCAAAGGATGATCCAATGTGCTCTTGCAGGGAAAAAATTCCTTCCTGATCCCCCGAGAGACAAGAGGATATTCCCTGGATCACCTTTCCCTATAAATGTTATATCCAGTTCAGGGGCGGACTGACCATTTGGAAACTCGGGCACTGCCCGAGGGCCCGGGGTTAGTAGGGGGCCCCATGAGATGCCCCTACCTTTTTCATAGGCTTTTTTGAGTCTGGGCAAGGACACAGGGGCCCCATGATCCCCTATTGCCTTGGAGCCCCATGAGTTGTCAGTCCGCCCCTGATCCAGTTATATTCTGTGTATACAAGAAAGAATCCAGGACTTTCCTACAGCAATCCACTGAGCTGGTCACAACCAACTCTGGAGGGAGTCTATTCCACATTCTCACATCTCTAACTGTGAAGAAACCTTTCCGTGTTTGGAGATTACATTTCTTTTCCTCCAGACATAAAGAGTGCCCCCTTGTCCTCTGTGATGACCTCAGAGGGAATAACTACACCGAGTTCACTATATGAACCACTGATGTATTTATACATGGAGATCATATCCCCCCTTATGTATTATACATGGAGATCATATCCCCGCTTATGTATTATACATGGAGATCATATCCCCCTTATGTATTATACATGGAGATCATATCCCCCCCTTATGTATTATACATGGAGATCATATCCCCCTTATGTATTATACATGGAGATCATATCCCCCCTTATGTATTATACGTGGAGATCATATCCCCCTTATGTATTATACATGGGGATCATATCCCCCCCTTATGTATTATACATGGAGATCATATCCCCCCTTTATGTATTATACATGGATATCATATCCCCCCTTATGTATTATACATAGAGATCATATCCCCCCTTATGTATTATACATGGAGATCATATCCCCCCTTATGTATTATACATAGAGATCATATCCCCCTTATGTATTATACATGGAGATCATATCCCCCTTATGTATTATACATAGAGATCATATCCCCCTTATGTATTATACATGGAGATCATATCCCCCTTATGTATTATACATAGAGATCATATCCCCCCTTATGTATTATACATAGAGATCATATCCCCCCTTATGTATTATACATAGAGATCATATCCCCCCTTATGTATTATACGTGGAGATCATATCCCCCTTATGTATTATACATGGAGATCATATCCCCCTTATGTATTATACATGGAGATCATATCCCCCCTTATGTATTATACATGGAGATCATATCCCCCCTTATGTATTATACATGGAGATCATATCCCCCTTATGTATTATACATGGAGATCATATCCCCCCTTATGTATTATACATGGAGATCATATCCCCCCTTATGTATTATACATGGAGATCATATCCCCCCCTTATGTATTATACGTGGAGATCATATCCCCCCTTATGTATTATACATGGTGATCATATCCCCCCTTTTGTATTATACATGGAGATCATATCCCCCCTTATGTATTATACATGGAGATCATATCCCCCCTTATGTATTATACATGGAGATCATATCCCCCCTTATGTATTATACATGGAGATCATATCCCTCTTATGTATTATACATGGAGATCATATCCCCCCCCCTTATGTATTATACATGGAGATCATATCCCCCCTTTATGTATTATACATGGAGATCATATCCCCCCTTATGTATTATACATGGTGATCATATCCACCCTTATGTATTATACATGGAGATCATATCCCCCTTATGTATTATGCATGGAGATCATATCCCCCCTTATGTATTATGCATGGAGATCATATCCCCCCTTATGTATTATACATGGTGATCATATCCCCCTTATGTATTATACATGGAGATCATATCCCCCTTATGTATTATGCATGGAGATCATATCCCCCTTATGTATTATACATGGTGATCATATCCCCCCTTATGTATTATACATGGAGATCATATCCCCCTTATGTATTATGCATGGAGATCATATCCCCCCTTATGTATTATACATGGTGATCATATCCCCCTTATGTATTATACATGGAGATCATATCCCCCTTATGTATTATACATGGAGATCATATCCCCCTTATGTATTATACATGGAAATCATATCCCCCTTATGTATTATACATGGAGATCATATCCCCCCTTATGTATTATACATGGAGATCATATCCCCCCTTATGTATTATACATGGTGATCATATCCCCCTTATGTATTATACATAGAGATCATATCCCCCTCATGTATTATACATGGAGATCATATCCCCCTTATGTATTATACATGGAGATCATATCCCCCCCTTATGTATTATACATGGAGATCATATTCCCCCTTATGTATTATACATGGAGATCATATCCCCCCTTATGTATTATACATGGAGATCATATCCCCCCTTATGTATTATACATGGAGATCATATCCCCCCTTATGTATTATACATGGAGATCATATCCCCCCTTATGTATTATACATGGTGATCATATCCCCCCCTTATGTATTATACATGGTGATCATATCCCCCTTATGTATTATACATGGTGATCATATCCCCCCTTATGTATTATACATGGAGATCATATCCCCCCTTATGTATTATACATGGAGATCATATCCCCCTTATGTATTATACATAGAGATCATATCCCCCCGCTTATGTATTATACATGGAGATCATATAACCCCCTTATGTATTATACATGGAAATCATATCCCCCCCTTATGTATTATACATGAAGATCATATCCCCCCTTATGTATTATACATGGTGATCATATCCCCCCTTATGTATTATACATGGAGATCATATCCCCCCCTTATGTATTATACATGGTGATCATATCCCCCCTTATGTATTATACATGGAGATCATATCCCCCCTTATGTATTATACATGGAGATCATATCCCCCCTTATGTATTATACATGGTGATCATATCCCCCCTTATGTATTATACATGGTGATCATATCCCCCCTTATGTATTATACATGGTGATCATATCCCCCCTTATGTATTATACATGGTGATCATATCCCCCCTTATGTATTATACATGGAGATCATATCCCCCCTTATGTATTATACATGGAGATCATATCCCCCTTATGTATTATACATGGAGATCATATCCCCCCTTATGTATTATACATGGAGATCATATCCCCCTTATGTATTATACATGGAGATCATATCCCCCCCTTATGTATTATACATGGAGATCATATCCCCCCCTTATGTATTATACATGGAGATCATACCCCCCCTTATGTATTATACATGGAGATCAAATCCCTCTTATGTATTATACATGGAGGTCATATCTCCCCCTTATGTATTATACATGGAGATCATATCCCCCCCTTATGTATTATACATGGAGATCATATCCCCCCTTATGTATTATACATGGAGATCATATCCCCCTTATGTATTATACATGGAGATCATATCCCCCCCTTATGTATTATACGTGGAGGTCATATCCCCCCTTATGTATTATACGTGGAGATCATATCCCCCCCTTATGTATTATACGTGGAGATCATATCCCCCCTTATGTATTATACGTGGAGATCATATCCCCCTTATGTATTATACATGGTGATCATATCCCCCCTTATGTATTATACACGGAGATCATATCTTCCCTTATGTATTATACACGGAGATCATATCCCCCCTTATGTATTATACACGGAGATCATATCCCCCCCCTTATGTATTATACACGGAGATCATATCCCCCCTTATGTATTATACATGGAGATCATATCCCCCCTTATGTATTATACATGGAGATCATATCCCCCCTTATGTATTATACATGGAGATCATATCCCCCCTTATGTATTATACATGGAGATCATATCCCCCCTTATGTATTATACATGGAGATCATATCCCCCCTTATGTATTATACATGGAGATCATATCCCCCCTTATGTATTATACATGGAGATCATATCCCCCCCTTATGTATTATACATGGAGATCATATCCCCCCCTTATGTATTATACATGGAGATCATACCCCCCCTTATGTATTATACATGGAGATCAAATCCCTCTTATGTATTATACATGGAGGTCATATCTCCCCCTTATGTATTATACATGGAGATCATATCCCCCCCTTATGTATTATACATGGAGATCATATCCCCCCTTATGTATTATACATGGAGATCATATCCCCCTTATGTATTATACATGGAGATCATATCCCCCCCTTATGTATTATACGTGGAGGTCATATCCCCCCTTATGTATTATACGTGGAGATCATATCCCCCCCTTATGTATTATACGTGGAGATCATATCCCCCTTATGTATTATACATGGTGATCATATCCCCCCTTATGTATTATACGTGGAGATCATATCCCCCTTATGTATTATACATGGTGATCATATCCCCCCTTATGTATTATACACGGAGATCATATCCCCCCTTATGTATTATACACGGAGATCATATCCCCCCTTATGTATTATACATGGAGATCATATCCCCCCCCCCTTATGTATTATACATGGAGATCATATCCCCCCTTATGTATTATACATGGAGATCATATCCCCCTTATGTATTATACGTGGAGATCATATCCCCCCCTTATGTATTATAC
Source organism: Staurois parvus (assembly GCF_062004578.1). Lineage (NCBI taxonomy): Eukaryota > Metazoa > Chordata > Amphibia > Anura > Ranidae > Staurois > Staurois parvus. The sequence continues at coordinate 99,229 of NW_028320642.1, forward strand.
GTGGAGGTCATATCCCCCCTTATGTATTATACGTGGAGGTCATATCCCCCTTATGTATTATACGTGGAGATCATATCCCCCCCTTATGTATTATACGTGGAGATCATATCCCTCTTATGTATTATACATGGAGGTCATATCTCCCCCTTATGTATTATACATGGAGATCATATCCCCCCCTTATGTATTATACATGGTGATCATATCCCCCCTTATGTATTATACATGGAGATCATATCCCCCCTTATGTATTATACATGGAGATCATATCCCCCCCTTATGTATTATACATGGAGATCATATCCCCCCTTATGTATTATACACGGTGATCATATCCCCCCTTATGTATTATACATGGAGATCATATTCCCCTTATGTATGATACACGGAGATCATATCCCCCCTTATGTATTATATACGGTGATCATATCCCCCCTTATGTATTATACATGGAGATCATATCCCCCCTTATGTATTATACATGGAGATCATATCCCCCCTTATGTATTATACATGGAGATCATATCCCCCCTTATGTATTATACATGGAGATCATATCCCCCCTTATGTATTACACATGGAGATCATATCCCCCCTTATGTATTATACATGGAGATCATATCCCCCCCTTATGTATTATACATGGTGATCATATCCCCCCTTATGTATTATACATGGAGATCATATCCCCCCTTATGTATTATACATGGAGATCATATCCCCCCTTATGTATTATACATGGAGATCATATCCCCCCTTATGTATTATACACGGTGATCATATCCCCCCTTATGTATTATACATGGAGATCATATCCCCCTTATGTATGATACACGGAGATCATATCCCCCCTTATGTATTATACACGGTGATCATATCCCCCCTTATGTATTATACATGGAGATCATATCCCCCCTTATGTATTATACATGGAGATCATATCCCCCCTTATGTATTATACATGGAGATCATATCCCCCCTTATGTATTATACATGGAGATCATATCCCCCCTTATGTATTACACATGGAGATCATATCCCCCCTTATGTATTACACATGGAGATCATATCCCCCCTTATGTATTATACTTGGAGATCATATCCCCCCCTTATGTATTATACATAGAGATCATATCCCCCTTATGTATTATACGTGGAGATCATATCCCCCTTATGTATTATACGTGGAGATCATATCCCCCCCTTATGTATTATACATGGAGATCATATCCCCCTTATATATTATACACGGAGATCATATCCCCCCTTATGTATAATACATGGAGATCATATCCCCCCTTATGTATTATACATAGAGATCATATCCCCCTTATGTATTATACATGGAGATCATATCCCCCCTTATGTATTATACATGGAGATCATATCCCCCCTTATGTATTATACATGGAGATCATATCCCCCCTTATGTATTATACATAGAGATCATATCCCCCCTTATGTATTATACATGGAGATCATATCCCCCCTTATGTATTATACATGGAGATCATATCCCCCCTTATGTATTATACACGGAGATCATATCCCCCCTTATGTATTATACATGGTGATCATATCCCCCTTATGTATTATACATGGAGATCATATCCCCCCTTATGTATTATACATGGAGATCATATCCCTCCTTATGTATTATACATGGAGATCATACCCCCCCTTATGTATTATACATGGGGATCATATCCCCCCTTTTGTATTATATATGGAGATCATATCCCCCCTTATGTATATTGCACCTTTTCTCTGAGAAAAAAAAAGCCCTGCTGATATGTATTTTGGGGGACCTCTGGTGGTCCACATTCTGTTTCTTTCTAAAATGTCACATTTGCTACAGTAGATTCTACCCAAAAAAAAAAAAGAGAGCCCCCCCCCCCTAAATTCTTGCCAGAACCCTTATCCTTAATGAGGGTCTGGTATAGATATTAAGGGGGTACAAGCAGAGCATACAGTCTGGCAGGACAGGGATAGGGCGATGATCAGCATGCACTTCCTCCTCCAAACCAAGCCAGGTCACATGCCCTCAATATGGCGAGGGCACCTTGCTATGGAAGACCCCCTGGCAAAGCACCTTGTCCCCCGTGTTGATGGGCAGTTCGAGGGCCCGCCAGAATCTGGAAGCCCCATCTATAGAGGCGTTACAGCCGTTTCTGGAAAAATTCTGGAGCAAATATTGAAGCTGCTGACTTTTAATAAATAGACACTTACCTGTCCAGGGGTCCACTGCTGTCAATACTCGGGCCAGTTCTTTGCTGGTCTTTGGGTTCCTGGTGCCACCATCTTGCTAACATACGGAATGCAGTACAAGGGTCAGGAGTAGTGATGGGCCAACCCCCCCCCCCCCCCCCCCCGTGCTCGGTTTGTGGACGAACATTCAAACCTAACAAGAAAGTTCGACCTTGAACTTCGAACTTAATGCAAATGTATGGAACAAGAACTTCTACATTCACAAGTACCCATTCTGGAGGCTTATAGGCAAGTTATTGGTCATACAAAGTGGTATGGGGACTCGGGGACTCGGGACTTGGAGACAGCCCTGAGGGATATGAATCAATGTAAAAAATTCCTTTAAATATCATGTCTGGGGGGTCCCATTAAACTACCTGCAAAGTTGCACATCTGTACAATGTATAGGACCCGCTGCAGCAAAACAAAAACAAAACAGCGTGGAGTCCCCCCCCCCCCCCATCCATACTAGGCCCTTTAAGTCTGGTAGGAAGGTTAGGAGGGACCCCACAGTCATTTTTTTTTTAAGTGTGTGGGGTTCCCCCTAAAAGCCCTACCAGGCCCTTTAGGCTTGGTAGGACTTTTAAGGGGAAACCCACCCCGCAGAAATGGGGGGGAAAAAGCATGGGGTCCCCCCTACAATTCTTACCAGACCCTTGATCCGAGCACAGACCTGGCAAGCCAGGAAAGAGGGTGGACAAGCAAGCAACCCCCCACCTGAACCATGCCAGGACACATGCCCTCAACATGGGGGGGTGCTTTGGGGTAGGAGGGGCTTTCCCCCAAAGCAACTTGTCCCCATGTTGATGGGAACGAGGGCCTTTTCCACCCCAACCCTAGCCTGTGGTTGTGGGGGTCTGCGGCGTTGACTTACCGAAATCCCACAAGAGACAGGCCCATATCTAGCAAATTACATCCCCCATATCCAGCAAGAGACATCCTCCATATTCAACAAAGAGACATCCCCTTATCCAGCTAAGAGAGGCCCCATATCCAACAAGAGACATCCCCCGTAAGAGATAGTTCCATATGCAGCAATTGACAGCCTCATATTCTGAAAAGAGACAGCCCTATATCCAGCAAATAGACAGCCCCATATCGAGCAAGAGATATCGTCATATTGAGCAAGAGACATCCCCATATCCAGCAAGAGACATCCCCTATATACAGCAAAGAGATATCCCCATTCACCAAAAAAAGTGTAAAATGTGAATAAAAACACAACAGTTTTGACAGGAACTTTATTAAGAAAAAAAAAAGCCAAAAAATGGTTCCATCATTATAATCCATCGTGACTCATGGCGGCCAGCGCTGTCACAACTCCGCCGACTCGCCAAAATAAAAATAAACCCAACGCCCATGTCAGATGTTAACTGCTAGCTCCGCCCAATTGTGCTGTGATTGGCCAAAGCATTGCATCTCATCTTTGGCCAATTGCAATGCACTGTCAGGGCGCAGTGCATTGTGAGGCGCGGCAGGCGAACAGCCCGCTGAACGCCCTTACTATTCGTGTGTTCGCTTACTTTTGACTCAATCATTAAGGACACGACTAGTCAAAAGTATATTGTACAACATAGTGTATACAGTGCAGGGTCAGGAGTATAATGTGCAACATAGTGTATACAGTGCAGGAGTCAGGAGTATAATGTACACCATAGTTTATACAGTGCAGGAGTCAGGAGTATAATGTACACCATAGTTTATACAGTGCAGGGGTCAGAAGTATAATGTACAACATAGTTTATTCAGTGCAGGGGTCAGGAGTATAATGTACAACATAGTGTATACAGTGCAGGAGTCAGGAGTATAATGTACACCATAGTTTATACAGTGCAGGGGTCAGAAGTATAATATAAAACATAGTGTATACAGTGCAGGAGTCAGGAGTATAATGTACAACATAGTGTATACGGTGCAGGGGTCAGAAGTATAATGTACAAGATAGTGTATACAGTGCAGGGGTCAGGTGTATACTGTACAACATAGTGTATACAGTGCAGGAGTCAGGAGTATAATGTACACCATAGTTTATACAGTGCAGGGGTCAGGTGTATAATGTACAACATCGTGTATACGGTGCAGGGGTCAGGTGTATAATGTACAACATCGTGTATACGGTGCAGGGGTCAGGTGTATAAAGTACAACATAGTGTATACAGTGCAGGGGCAGCAGTATAATGTACAATATAGTGTATACAATGCAGGGGTCAGTAGTATTATGTACAACATAACAAAAGTATTGCAAGAGTCATGAGTAAAGCATACAACATAGAGTATAACATACAACATAATGTATACAGTATAAGGGTTAGGAGTATAATATAAAACATAGTGTATACAATGCAGGGGGCAGGAGTATAATGAACAATATAGTTGTATACAATGCAGGGGGCGGGAGTATAATGCACAACATAAAGAATGCAGTGCAGAGATCAAGAGTATAATGTACAACATAGTGTATACAATACAAGGGTTAGTAGTATAATATACAACATAATGTATACAATGCAGGGGTCAGGAGTATAATGTGCAATATAATGTATACAGTGCAGGGGTCAGGAGTATAATGTACAACATGACAAATGCATTGCAAGAGCCATGAGTGTAACATACAACTTAGTGTATAGAGTGCAAGGGTCAGGAGTATAATATAAAACATAGTGTATACAATGCAGGGGTCAGGAGTATAATGAACAATATAGTTGTATACAATGCAGGGGTCAGGAGTATAATGCACAACATAACAAATGCAGTGCAGATATCAAGAGTATAATGTACAACATAGTGTATACAGTGCAGGGGTCAAGAGTATAATATACAGCATAGTGTATACAATGCAGGGGTCAGAAGTATAATATACAGCATAATGTATACAATGCAGGGTCAGGAGTATAATATACAGCATAGTGTATACAATGCAGGGTCAGGAGTATAATATACAGCATAGTGTATACAATGCAGGGTCAGGAGTATAATATACAGCATAGTGCATACAATGCAGGGTCAGGAGTATAATATACAGCATAGTGTATACAATGCAAGGTCAGGAGAAAAATTTACAGCATAGTGTATACAATGCTGGGTCAGGAGTATAATATACAGCATAGTGTATACAATGCAGGGTCAGGAGTATAATATACAGCATAGTGTATACAATGCAAGGTCAGGAGAAAAATTTACAGCATAGTGTATACAATGCTGGGTCAGGAGTATAATATACAGCATAGTGTATACAATGCAGGGGTCAGGAGTATAATATACAGCATAGTGTATACAATGCAGGGGTCAGGAGTATAATATACAGCATAGTGTATACAATGCAGGGTCAGGAGTATAATATACAGCATAGTGTATACAATGCAGGGTCAGGAGTATAATATACAGCATAGTGTATACAATGCAGGGTCAGGAGTATAATATACAGCATAGTGTATACAATGCTGGGTCAGGAGTATAATATACAGCATAGTGTATACAGTGCAGGGTCAGGAGTATAATATACAGCATAGTGTATACAATGCAGGGTCAGGAGTATAATATACAGCATAGTGTATACAATGCAGGGGTCAGGAGTATAATATACAGCATAGTGTATACAATGCAGGGTCAGGAGTATAATATACAGCATAGTGTATACAATGCAGGGTCAGGAGTATAATATACAGCATAGTGTATACAATGCAGGGTCAGGAGTATAATATACAGCATAGTGTATACAATGCAGGGTCAGGAGTATAATATACAGCATAGTGTATACAATGCTGGGTCAGGAGTATAATATACAGCATAGTGTATACAGTGCAGGGTCAGGAGTATAATATACAGCATAGTGTATACAGTGCAGGGTCAGGAGTATAATATACAGCATAGTGTATACAATGCTGGGTCAGGAGTATAATATACAGCATAGTGTATACAGTGCAGGGTCAGGAGTATAATATACAGCATAGTGTATACAATGCAGGGGTCAGGAGTATAATATACAGCATAGTGTATACAATGCTGGGTCAGGAGTATAATATACAGCATAGTGTATACAATGCAGGGGTCAGGAGTATAATATACAGCATAATGTATACAGTGCAGGGTCAGGAGTATAATATACAGCATAGTGTATACAGTGCAGGGGTCAGGAGTATAATATACAGCATAGTGTATACAATGCTGGGTCAGGAGTATAATATACAGCATAGTGTATACAGTGCAGGGGTCAGGAGTATAATATACAGCATAGTGTATACAGTACAGGAGTCAGGAGTATAATATACAGCATAGTGTATACAATGCAGGGTCAGGAGTATAATATACAGCATAGTGTATACAATGCAGGGTCAGGAGTATAATATACAGCATAGTGTATACAGTGCAGGGTCAGGAGTATAATATACAGCATAGTGTATACAATGCAGGGTCAGGAGTATAATGTACAGCATAGTGTATACAATGCAGGGTCAGGAGTATAATATACAGCATAGTGTATACAATGCAGGGGTCAGGAGTATAATATACAGCATAATGTATACTGTGCAGGGGTCAGGAGTATAATATACAGCATAGTGTATACAGTGCAGGGTCAGGAGTATAATATACAGCATAGTGTATACAGTACAGGAGTCAGGAGTATAATATACAGCATAGTGTATACAATGCAGGGTCAGGAGTATAATATACAGCATAGTGTATACAGTGCAGGGTCAGGAGTATAATATACAGCATAGTGTATACAGTGCAGGGTCAGGAGTACAATATACAGCATAGTGTATACAATGCAGGGGTCAGGAGTATAATATACAGCATAATGTATACTGTGCAGGGGTCAGGAGTATAATATACAGCATAGTGTATACAGTGCAGGGGTCAGGAGCCACCTGCATCCTAAAATAGTTAGCCTCTTGGCCTCTGAGTGTCCCTGTGGGTGCACAGTGCGGGTCGGCAACATCTCACCTCTCATCAGTTCTTTCAATGTTTCCTCCCTAGCACCAGACCAGGACCCGGTTTCACCCCCTAGAGGAGGGGCTGCCCTACTTTTCCGTCGCATGCAAGCCTGTTAATCAGTTGCAGGATTTGCATATTAATGATTAGCAGGTCAATTATTTGCAGTTCCAAAGTTCATGTATCTGCAAAACCGACATTTCATTTCCAGGACACAGTTATGGCGGGACAACGGAGCGAAAAGCGAGACTGTTAGTAAATATGAGCTGCTGAGAATCTGAAGTATCAGTTCTGGTTGGATGGACAGCTCTGCACGTGATTTTTTTAAAATCACACATTTAACTCAATATAGGTAGACTGGAATGGGGAGAGAGAGAGGGGGGAGGGGGAGAGAGGGGGGGGGGGGAGAGAGGAGGGGAATGAGAGAGGGGGAAGAGAGGGAGAAAGAGAGGAGGGGGTGGGAGAGAGAGAGGGGGAGAGAGAGAGGGAGGGGAGAGAGAGAGAATGGAGAGGGGGGAGAGATGGGGAGAGGGGGAGAGAGAGCGAGAGGGGGAGAGAGAATGGAGAGAAAGGAGGAGAGAGAGGGGGAGAGGGAGATAGGTGGAGATAGAGAGGGGGGGAGAATGGAGAGAGAGAAAGAAAGGAGAGAGGGAGAGGTGGGGTAAGAGGGGGGAGGAGAGAGAGAGAGAAAGAAAGAGGCGGGATAGAATGGAGAGAAAGAAATAATTGAGAGAGGGAGAGAGAGAAAGGGGGGGGGAAGAGGGGTGAAGGGAGAGGGGGGGAACGGAGGGAGAAAGAATGGAGAGAGAGAGAGAGAGAGAGAGAGAGAGAGAGAGAGAGAGAGAGAGAGAGAGGGGGGGGGGATGGAGAGAGAGAAAGAGAGAGAAAATAGAGAGGGGGAGAGGGGGGAGAAAGGAGAAAGCAAGAGAGAGAGGAGAGAGGGGGGAGAATGGAGGGAGGGGGAGGGGAAGAGGGGGGGAGAGGGAGGGAGGAGCGGGAGAGAATGGAGAGAGAGAGGGGGGGGAGAAAGAGAGGAGGGGAATGAGAGAGGGGGGGGGAGAAAGAGAGGAGGGGGTGGGAGAGAGAGGGGGAGAGAGAGGGAGGGGAGAGAGAGAGAGAATGGAGAGGGCAGAGAGAGATGGGGAGAGAGAGAGGGGGAGAGAATGGAGAGAAAGGAGGAGATAGGGGGAGATAGAGGGGGGGAATGGAGAGAGAGAAAGAAAGGAGAGAGGGGGGAGAGGAAGAGGGGGGAGGAGAGAGAGATAGAAAGAGGGGGGATAGAATGGAGAGAAAGGAAGAAAGGAGAGAGGGAGAGAGAGAAAGGGGAGGGGAAGAGGGGGGGGGGTGAAGGGAGAGAGGGGGGGGGGAATGGAGAGAGAAAGAATGGAGAGAGAGGGAGAGGAGGGATAAAGAGAATGGAGAGAGAGAGAGAGAAAGAGAGAGAGAGGATAGAGAGGGGGAGAGGGGGGAGAAGGGAGAGAGCAAGAGAGAGAGGAGAGGGAGGGGGGAGAGGGAGAGAGAGGTGGGAGGGGGGAGAATGGAGAGAGAGGGGGGGAGAAGAGGGAGAGAGAGGTGGGAGGGGGAGAGAATGGAGAGCGAGAGAGAGAGAGAGAGAGAGAGAGAGAGAGAGAGGGGTGGAGAGAGTGCTGAGGTAGAGGGGGGAGGAAGAGAATGGGGAAAGAGAGAGAGGAATACATCTTGAACTTTATTTAGGTACAAAATTTAAACTTTTAATACTTTTAATTTCCCCCAAATTCGAGCAAAATATTCCTGCTGTAAATACAAAATTGCTGTTGGTGAAGTTCTCTAATTTGACCATTAGATGGCGCTCTTATCACACCATATACACCAGGCCAAAATAAAATGGTCATTTGTAAACCCTCTGCACTCTAATCAGGGGAGATAAATACATAAACAATGACCAAAACAAATACAATAAACAACCGTTATTGTTTATTTTTATGTATTTATTATTAAACTCTCTGTTGGTTTTTGAAGCCCGCTCCACAATGCTATGCAATTAAGTCGAGTAAACACAGAGATCGTCCAGGAGAACGAGCCGGGCTGAAGGGACGAGGCTGCAGACTTTTCTATTCCGGAATTTGTGGGATCCTCGCTATGCCCTTCTGTGTTCTCCAGGAAAGATCACAGAGATGAAGATCATTTGAAGATCCAATAAAATCGTTCTATCTCAGACTCAGTGAAAAGTATCAGAATAGAACAATTCCTATCACACGGTGTTCAGATAATGGAGCAAAAATAGTTTTCAGTGTGATAGAGATGCTCATAGGGTTTAGATTCGACCTAGCAGGAAAATTCAAGGTATGTTTATAATTCGGGGTGAGCCAAACGGTTCAAGTAGGGTTCAGATAGAAAGATAGATACACTATAAGTATTGTTCCCGCCCTCCCAATCATGTGATTCCGGTGTTCCAGTCCCCTCCATATCATGTGATTCAGGTGTTCCAATCCCCTCCATATCATGTGATTCCGGTGTTCCAGTCCCCTCCATATCATGTGATTCAGGTGTTCCAATCCCCTCCATATCATGTGATTCAGATGCTCCAATCCCCTCCCAATCATGTGATTCAGGTGTTCCAATCCCCTCCATATCACGTGATTCAGGTGTTGCAATCCCCTCCATATCATGTGATTCAGGTGTTCCAATCCCCTCTATATCATGGGATTCAGGTGTTCCAATCCCCTCCCAATCATGTGATTCAGGTGTTCCAATCCCCTCCATATCATGTGATTCAGGTGTTCCAATCCCCTCCCAATCGTGTGATTCAGGTGTTCCAATCCCCTCCATATCATGTGATTCAGGTGTCCCAATCCCCTCCATATCATGTGATTCAGGTGTTCCAATCCCCTCCATGGACACAGGTGTATACAATCACGCCCCTAGGCATGCAGACGGCTTCTACAAACATTGGTGAAAGAATGGGTCGCTCTCAGGAGCTCAGTGACTCCAAGCGTGGTCCCGTGATAGGTGGCCACCTGGGCAATAAGTCCATCCGTGACATTTCCTGGCTACTAAATATTCCACGCTCAACTATTAGTGGGATTGTAACAAAGTGGAAGCAACTGGGAACAACAGCAACTCAGCCACCAAGTGGTAGGCCACGTCACATGACAGGGCGGGGTCAGCGCATGCTGAAGCGCACAGTGCGCAGAAGTCGCCAACTGTCTGCAGAGTCAATAGCTAAAGACCTCCAACCTTGGTGTGGCCTTCAGATGAGCCCAACAACAGTGCGTAGAGAGCTTCATGGAATGGGTTTCCATGGCCGAGCAGCTGCATCCAAGCCTTCCATCACCAAGTGCAATGCAAAGCGTCGGATGCCGTGGTGTAAAGCATGCCGCCACTGGACTCTAGAGCAGGGGAGACGTGTTCTCTGAAGTGACCAATCACACTTCTCTGTCTGGCAATTGGATGGACGTGTATAGGTTTGGTGGTTGTCAGGAGAAAGGTACTTGCCTGACTGCATTGTGCCAAGTGTAAGGTTTGGTGGAGGGGGATTATGGTGTGGGGTTGTTTTTCAGGGGTTGGGCTTGGCCCCCTAGTTCCAGTGAAGGGAACTCTTAAGGCGACATTTTGGACAATTTCATGCTCCCAACTTTGTGGGAAGAGTTTGGGGATGGCCCCTTCCTGTTCCAACATGACTGCCCACCAGTGCACAAAGCAAGGTCCATAAAGACATGGAGGAGCCAGTTTGGGGTGGAGGAACTTGACTGTCCTGCACAGAGTCCTGACCTCAACCCCATAGAACACCTTTGGGATGATTTAGAGCGGAGACTGCGAGCCAGGCCTCCTCCCCCGACATCAGTGCCTGACCTGACAAATGTGCTTCTGGAAGAATGGTCCAACCTTCCCATAGACACCCTCCTAAACCTTGTGGACGGCCTTCCCAGAAGAGTTGAAGCTGCAAAGGGCGGGGCCAACTCAATATTGACCTCTATGGACTAAGACTGGGGGGCCAATAAAGGTCATGTGTGTGGAAAGGGCGGGGCCAACTCAATATTGACCCCTATGGACTAAGACTGGAAGGCCATTAAAGGTCATGTGCATTGAAAGGCCGGCCAACCAATACTTTTGGCAATATAATGTAGATAGATAGATGACAGATAGACCACTAGTGCTGTTTATGTTGAAGTTTTCGGCACCTTCGTTGGTTTTCCGCATCGTAGGGATTTTTTTGAGATCGATGTATTTTTGGAGTGTTTGTAATGGAAGCCTGGACCTCGGAGCCTGGAGCAGGCTGGGAGATGCACTGAAACCTCCTGAAAAGCTCAGGCCTCAGTTTCCATCTACGGAATCCTCGCTCTGCTCCACTGATTTGACTTGTCTGAGGGCCCCAGGAAGAATGCTTCTGGAAGAATGGTCCAACCTTCCCATAGACACCCTCCTAAACCTTGTGGACGGCCTTCCCAGAAGAGTTGAAGCTGTTATAGCTGCAAAGGGCGGGGCCAACTCAATATTGAACCCTACGGACTAAGACTGTGGGGCCATTAAAGGTCATGTGTGTAGAAAGGGCGGGGCCAACTCAATATTGAACCCTACGGACTAAGACTGGGGGGCCATTAAAGGTCATGTGCGTGGGAAGGCCTACTAGTACTTTTGGCAATATAATGTAGATAGATAGATGACAGATAAACCACTAGTGCTGTCTATGTTGAAGTTTTCGGCACCTTCGTTGGTTTTCCGCATCGCAGGGATTTTTTTGAGATTGGTGTATTTTTGGAGTGTTTGTAATGGAAGCCTGGACCTCAGAGCCTGGAGCTGGCTGGGAGATGCACTGAAGCCTCCTGTGAAAGCTCCGGCCTCAGTTTCCATCTACGGAACCCCTGCTCTGCTCCACTGATATGACTTGTCTGAGGTCCCCAGGCCCCCCATGAAGGGCCGCTGGCCGTCCCATAGACTGGCTGAGGATGACAGAGAGCGATTGTACGCGGCTCACACCTGCAGCCTCTGGCTGGGCCGGCTCCGTGGCTCAGAAAGGCCAGGTTAATTCATTTCACCCCCAAGTTCAATGAGAGACGCGGAATAATAGGCAGTGTCTGGGCAACCGGATGTATCAATTCCCCGCGCTCCGCCGCCGGACAGGGGGGCTAATTTATTGTCCTATAAAGCCCATTTTTGTGCCCAGTGTTGCCGAGCGCACAGATTGTGTCTCCCCGCACGTCTTTATCCCCGCAGACAATGATGGCCATCGGATCCCACCACCTGCGGCTTTCACGCCGAGGAAGTCTCCCGGAGAAGGGAAGATATCTATATATATTATTTTATTTCTATTAAAGGCACATTGACCCCTTTTGAGTCTCCAATCATTCAATGAGTTCCAACACGAGGTCGCGGCTATACAATTCGGGACAATGCGGCCGCATCTGCTTTCATTCATCCCTCTGCCGGCTTATCAAAAGTTCCAGCCCTGCGAGTCCACCGTAAATGGTGGATATTGTTGGACTGGAGTTTTTGGATCTTGGATGGACGGGGAACATCGCCGGGCTGAGTATTTCTTTATTTCTAGAGCCCCAAAGGAATTATGAACACTTGGACCATTATGCCAGACACCGAGAAAATGCCCTGGGATTCCAAAGTAGATGTGAACCCAAAATACATGATATTGGTTTACTAAAGTGCTGTGTATCCTAAACAACGGCCATTTCTTAAAGTGATGAATAATAAATTAGACCTATAAGACATGATTAAATACTTAGAATCAATATTATCTTTATTATTTTATTTTTTTGTATTATTATTATTAATAGTTTCATTATTAGACATAATAAAATGCTTATTATTATTATTATTATTGTTGTTATTGTTATTATCCTAAACAACTGCCATTTCTTAAAATGATAAACAAAATAAATGAAAATTTTAAATATAAATTAAATATTTATTATTATTTATTATACATAATTACACATTATTGTTATTATGTTATTATTGTTGTTGTTGTTGTTGTTGTTATTGTTGTTGTTGTTGTTGTTATTAGACACAATAAATAATAATAATAATATTATTATTTTTATTATCCTAAACAACTGCCATTTCTTAAAATGATAAACAAAATAAATGAAAATTTTAAATATAAATTAAATATTTATTATTATTTATTATACATAATTACACATTATTGTTATTATTGTTGTTGTTATTGTTGTTGTTGCTATTATTAGACCCAATAAATAATAATATTATTATTATTATTTTTATTACCTTAAACAACTGGCATTTCTTAAAATGATAAATAATTAAATGCATTAATAATTTGTTAGAAATTAAATATGTATTATTATTATTATTATTATACATAATTAAATTATTATTATTATTATTAGTAGTAGTAGTAGTAGTATTAATATTATCATTATTAGACATATTTAAATATTTAATCAAATATTTATTATCATTATAATAAGTATTAATATTATTATTGGCCACAATTAAATATTTATTATTATTATTAATAAAAAATTGCTATTTCGTAACATGATAAATAATAAAAAAAAAAAATAATTTATTATAAATGTATTAATTATTACACTCAATATATTATTATTATTATTATTATTATTAGACATAATTAAATGTTTATTATTATCATCATTATTATAATAAAAAAGTGCAATTTCGTAACATGATAAATAATAAAAAAAAATAATAATTTATTATAAATGTATTATTTATTACACTCAATATATTATTATTATTAGACATAATTAAATGTTTTTTATTATTATTAGACATAATTAAATTAGTATTATTATTAGTAGTATTAATATTATCATTATTAGACATATTTAAATATTTAATCAACTATTTATTATCATTATAATAAGTATTAATATTATCATTATTGGACACAATTAAATATTTGTTATTATTATTATTATCACTATTATTATTATAATAAAAAATTGCTATTTCTTAACATGATAAATAATTAAAAAATAATAATTTATTATAAACGTATTATTTATTACACTCAATATATTATTAGATGTTTATTATTAAATATTAATTTAAAAAAAAAATTCTGTCATTTTCTTTAACCCATTGCTGCATCTCAGTGCCTCTCATCTCCTGCAGCCTCTGTGCAGTTCCTGTCTACATGCATTCCAGCGATGGCATTTCTCAGGCGGGTTTCCAGATGGTGACAACACTGAATCATGTCTGTGTCATGTGTGCTGGGACAGCAGTTTTGTAGTCTCCATTGGAAGCCTGTGTGGCTCGGTGACAACTTGAGAGCCCAATTGGGAGACACAGGCAGAACGTTGTCACCCTATACCAGGAAGTGTCCCTTATGGCAGGATCACCAGGTGTTATTATTTTTTTTATATATACAGTATATATATATATATATATATATATATATATCTTTAAAATGTATGTAAACCCCAAATTCAAATTTTCAGTGTGTTTGAGGAATATATTGAAAATAATATGTCTTTATAAGGATCCTCCTTTGCCCGGCGGAAGGCTCGGCTGTGGAAGTTGTGCGTGGCTCTGTTTGGCCATGGCAGACACGGCGCTGGCCCAGCTGTGAATGAATGAACACAGTGACATGCAGGGAAGAGAAGACAATTCATTGTGCTCCGTCAGGCGGGGAAAACAATAAATAAAGTGTTATGCAATCCGGGAACAATGCACCCGGGGCCCCAGGAAGATGCGGCGAGCATAAATATGTTCCTGTATTGTGAGGGCCATTACCATGGCAAACACCAAAGACCGCCCGACGGGCGACTCCAGAGGAACAGCCAAACACTCCCTTAAAGGGAAACCCCGGCGAAAGCATCCTGTCCCAGAGAGACAACCGGGAGTGAGTAGGAAATAAAGGGAAACCCTGGCGAAAGCGTGCCGTCTCAGAGAGACAACCGGGAGTGAGTAGGAAATAAAGGGAAACCCCGGCTAAAGCATCCTGTCCCAGAGAGACAACCGGGAGTGAGTAGGAAATAAAGGGAAACCCCGGCTAAAGCGTGCCGTCTCAGAGAGACAACCGGGAGTGAGTAGGAAATAAAGGGAAACCCCGGCGAAAGCGTGCCGTCTCAGAGAGACAACCGGGAGTGAGTAGGAAATAAAGGGAAACCCCCGGCGAAAGCGTCCTGTCCCAGAGAGACAACCGGGAGTGAGTAGGAAATAAAGGGAAACCCCGGCGAAAGCGTCCTGTCCCAGAGAGACAACCGGGAGTGAGTAGGAAATAAAGGGAAACCCCGGCTAAAGCGTCCTGTCCCAGAGAGACAACCGGGAGTGAGTAGGAAATAAAGGGAAGCTCCACCCTTGAGAGTTGTCTCCAGAAGACATGTCCCAGTTAGAAGAATTCTTTGTCTTCTGTTTTGGTGACATTTGTGACCCTCCCACTTCCTGTCCTAGTGAGGATGGCAGGGGATTGGTTGTCGGTAGCGGGTTGCTTTAATCCCTTCATTCATTCTTGCAGTTGAAGGTTGGTTGGAAGCAGTGGCGTGCTGAGGTAGGTGCGCTTGGGTGCGCGCCGCACCAGGTGACACCTACCGCACGGGGTGACACCGGACCCGCTCCACCAAAAGGTAAGTTGTAAAGCAAGCCGACGATCCCCGCAGGATGGATGGGATCTGCTGATTGGGGAGCAGAGGCGGACTGACAACTCATGGGGCCCCTGGGCAATAGGGGATCATGGGGCCCCTGTGTCCTTGCCCATACTCAAAAAAGCGTATGAAAAAGGTACCAGGGGCATCTCATGGGGCCCCCTACTGACCCCGGGCCCTCAGGCAGTGCCCGAGTTTCCAAATGGTCAGTCCGCCCCTGTTGGGGAGCATAATGGATCGAACTCTGATCCACTATGCTCAATCCGCAGATCCGATCCATCCTGCGGGGATCGTCGGAGGGGGTGTCACCAAGTGTTACCGCACCAGGTGACACCAACCCTAGGGACGCCCCTGATTGGAAGAAGCTAAATTTATCGGGACACTGACATGTGGTCAGTTATGTCACCACCAAAGAATCGGATCATATGAGAAGAGATACGCTGTTTCTTGATGTTGTAAACTTTTTTACGATTCAATATTATTGATGTGAAACAGAACGATGTCACGTGTTGGACTTTGATACGTAATAAATCATGTTTTTATGCCTTTTTTGTGTCTCAGAAGTCCCCATTCTTTGGTATTTTTTTGGTTTAAATCGCCCAGAACCAGACCATTCTCATGGTTATTTCTTTGGTTTGTATCGGTGACACAAAAAAAAGCAGAGAAACAAAAAACCAAATCTGACCCATTCCACGCAAAACCCCCAAAACGGACCGGACACAATTATTGGCACCCTCCATGTAATATTTGGTGGCACACCCCTTGGAAAACAATACCTGAAATCAATGGCTTCCTGGAACCATCAATGAGTTTCCTCCACCTCTCTGCTGGAATTTTGGATCGCTCTTCTTCCTCCAACTGCTCCGGGTCTCTCAGATTGGAAGGTTCCTTTCCCCAACTGATGTTCTGAGATCTCTCCACAGGAGCTCTATGGGATGGAGATCTGGACTCATTGCTGGCCAGTTCAGTCCTCTCCAGCACTTTGTCTGGAACCATTTCTGGGGGCTTAGTGACGTGTGCTTTGGGTCATTGTCCTGCTGGAAGACCCATGACTTCTGACATTGAAGACCCAACTTTCTGACACCGGGCCGTACATTGCACCACAGAATTCTTTGATAGTCTTCAGATTTCATAATGCCATGCACACGGCCAAGACATCCAGTGCCTGAAGCAGGAAAGGAACCCCAAAACATCAGTGACCCCCCACCATGTGTGACTGGAGGGACTGTGACCCCCCCCACCATGCGTGACTGGAGGGACTGGATTCTTTTCTGTAAAGGCCTCATTGCCTTGAAATCAGTAAAATGATGGGTTTTACCAAAAAGCTGGAATTTTGTTCCATCTGTCCACAGCACATTCTCCCAAAAGGATTTTGGCTTCCTCAGGTAGGTTTTGGCAAACTCCAATCTGGCTTCCAATATGTTTCTGTGTCAGCAGTGGGGTCCTCCTGGGTCTCCTCCCATATTTCTGTGTCATCGGTGGGGTCCTCCTGGGTCTCCCACCATATTTCTGTGTCAGCAGTGGGGTCCTCCTGGGTCTCCTCCCATATTTCTGTATCATCAGTGGGGTCCTCCTGGGTCTCCCACCATATTTCTGTGTCAGCAGTGGGGTCCTCCTGGGTCTCCTCCCATATTTCTGTATCATCAGTGGGGTCCTCCTGGGTCTCCCACCATATATCTGTGTCAGCAGTGGGGTCCTCCTAGGTTTCCTCCCATATTTCTGTGTTAGCAGTTGGGTCCTCCTGGGTCTCCTCCCATATTTCTGTGTCAGCAGTGGGGTCCTCCTGGGTCTCCTCCCATATTTCTGTGTCAGCAGTTGGGTCCTCCTGGGTCTCCTCCCATATTTCTGTGTCAGCAGTGGGGTCCTCCTGGGTCTCCTCCCATATTTCTGTGTCAGCAGTGGGGTCCTCCTGGGTCTCCTACCATATTTCTGTGTCAGCAGTGGGGTCCTCCTGGATCTCCCACCATATTTCTGTGCCAGCAGTGGGGTCCTCCTGGATCTCCTACCATATTTCTGTGTAAGCAGTGGGGTCCTCCTGGGTCTCCTACCATATTTCTGTGTCAGCAGTGGGGTCCTCCTGGGTCTCCTCCCATATTTCTGTGTCAGCAGTGGGGTCCTCCTGGGTCTCCTACCATAGTGTCCCTTTTCATTCAGATGGTGACGTATAGTGGGAGTGGACACAGTTGTACCCGGTGCCTGAAGGTCGGCTTGGATTTGTCTGGAAGTTGATGGAGGTTCTTTAGCCACCATTCCAACAATCCTTCATTGCAATCCTTGATAATTTTTTTTTTTTTCGTCCACATCCAGGGAGATAAGTTACAGTGCCATGGGCTGGAAACCTCTTGATAATGCTGCGCACAGTGGACACAGGAACATTAGAATCTCTGGAGCTGGACTTGTCACCTTGAGATTGTCGGTGCTTTTCCACAATTTTTGTTCTCCAATCCTCAGACAATTCTTTTCTGCTCTTTCTCTCCTCCATGCTCCATGTGGGACACAGAGACACCCAACAGAAAGGTGGAGGCCATTTGTCCCCATTGTCCCCGGTTGTCGGTGTGATTTCTATGTTGTCATCACCTGGTCATGGATATGGGAGAGATTGATGACAAATTACAGGAGAGTCGCAGACGTGGA
Source organism: Staurois parvus (assembly GCF_062004578.1). NCBI lineage: Eukaryota > Metazoa > Chordata > Amphibia > Anura > Ranidae > Staurois > Staurois parvus. The sequence goes on from NW_028320642.1 coordinate 117,606, forward strand.
ATGCAATTATTTCTTACAATTCTGAGAAGGTGCCAATAATTTTGTCTGGTCCATTTTTGGGGTTTTGTGTGGAACGCTTTATTTTGGTGTTTTTTATTTATTCACCGCTGGGATTTTTATTTTTTTTGCTATTTAAATGAAAATGTCCAAACATTTTGAAAAAAAGTGTTTTTCTTATAATATTTTGCAAATAAATAATATTTAATCATAAATCTTGGCCATCATGTATTCCGTTATCTTTATAACTCAAATTAGTTTATAACCAAAAATTATAATTTTTAAACTTTTTTTTTACATTTTTATTTTTATATTATTATTTATGTTTTTTTTTCTAACATACTGTCACCCTAGCAGTACAGTGACACCATAGTGACACTGTACTACTTGTGGGGGGTGATGAGGATTTCTTTTTTTTACACTGATTGCGTTTACACCCGTAAAGGCTGTACAAGCAATAATTTCTCCTCTCTGGCTGCATTCCTGCAGCCATTGAGAAATACTGTGTGAACTGTGATTGGTCACAGCTTGTCACATGGTACAGGACTATTGTGAATGGCCCTGTACCATGTGACCTCTGTGATCATTCACAGATTTAACACATAGCAAGCAATGATGTCAGAAGTGACATCTTGCTTACTAATCTGCATGTGATCACTGATTGGCCAATCAGTGATCACATTATCGGGACCTCGCACAGAGGTCCCTTCTGACGATTGGTGTTCCACTGTGTCCGGAGGACACAGCAGGCACCGGATCGCGGTGTTACGTGCTCCCAGGGAGCACGCACAAGCAGGGGGCGGGGAGGCCGTTTATAAATGGCCACCCGACCCTACACTGCCACTGTATATAAACAGCCGGACGGGAGGAGGTTAAGTCCGACTCGAACATCGGCCGTAAGGGCATTTGGCGGGCTGTTCGCCTGCTGCGCCCCACAATGCACTGTCACTGATCACAGGTCAGGGGCAATGCTTTGGCCAATCACAGCGAGTGATGACATCACAGTGGGGCGGGGTGACATCAGAGCATTTAAGAACTGTCATCCCAGCGCAACTGTCAGACGGCGGGAGCCAGCATCGGGAACGGAGCGCTTTTTTTTTTTCGTGTCGGCGGTGGCGGTGGAAATTGTGATTGACATTAGATCCACTCTGGGGGACATATCAAAGACTGTCTGCTGTCATTTTTACACCTTTTTTTTTGTGAATGGGTAGCGGTACCATGTACCCTTACGCATTCACATGGAGGGGGGGCGGGATCTAGGGGTTCCTAATTAAAGGGGGCTTCCAGATATGCATATAATATATAAATATGTATATATATATGCATATATGTATATATATATATATATATATATATATACATACATATACATACATATATATATATATACACATATATATACTGTACATATATATATATATATATATATATATGTATATATATTTATTTATTTATTTTATTATTACTTATTTATTTATATACACCCATAAAGGAGTGTTGTGACTATTGGTCTCCGTGCACACTGGGGGTTTTAATAAGGCTGGCAATGTTAGTCGCGTTAAAAACATCAGCTTTTCATAGCGTTTTCGTATTTGCGTTTAGCTGCATTTTGCCGTGTTTTTTTGCGCTTGCGTTTTTTTCATTTTTTTTTTTTTACTAGAAAAAAAAAATTTTTTTGGTCAAAAAAAGTCCAAAAACACTGGTTTGCTGCGATTTACCGCGTTTTTCAGCATTAGAGTGTTTTTGAAGCTAAAAAAACTCTAGAAACACACTACTCCTGGGGTTTTTTTCCAGCCAAAAGACATCCCTGCCAAAAAAAAACGATTCCAGTCTGTGTGTGTATGGATACATAGGATAACATGTTGGGGGTTTACTGGCTGTAAAAAAAAAACGTTGAAAGCCAAAAACAGCCGCTGTAAAAACGTCCTGTGTGCATGAGGACTTAGGCCGGCCATACATGGGTCAGTTTCCGAATGATTTTTTGTTTGAATATCGGATCTAATAATCACCGGCCGATTTTCGCTCTGTTAGTGGGGCAACGGCACTGGCCGATTTTCGTGGTTGCTCCCCATTTCGTTTATCGGGCACGCTGGAAAATTCATGAAAAACGATGTTCGAAATCATTGGTGGCACCATCGGATTATGGAATGAACAATGTTTTCGATCTTTGATCGGAAAATCGTTCGGAATTCGACCCGTGTATGGCCTGCTTTACTTGCTCTGTCTTTCTGGTATCTACAGCAATGCCGCATTAGGCATGACGGAAGCTTTGTTGGTTTCTTGCAAAGTTTCAGTAGATATGATTTTTTATTCTCTCTCTTATAAAACTCAATAATTTTGGCCGATCAGAAAATGACACCTTCAGTAGTTGTATGTCATGAAATGGTCATTGGGATGTCCATCCTGCGGTGCTCCTCTCAGTCCAGCGCAGTTAATGGATTCATGCAGTTGAGTTGATACCCCCCCCCCTCCCTTCCCCGCTTGTCTTTGAGCGTTCAGATATCACCCTGTTTATTGGGAGTTTTTTTTTTTACCTCCTTGTCCATTGGCTGCCCATTAACAAGGCCAGCAGAACATAAAATTGTCCCCGGGGTGCCGGGGCTTTCCCACGGTCCTGGTGCTGCCCTCTGTAAGCAAACTTGGCATCAGACAAAACCGCAGCCTGACAACAATTTAGGAAATACAGAAAAAAAAAAAAAGTAAAAAACAAAATCGCTTAGGTTTGTGTCTTTCTTTTTGGAATGAAGTTGAAGGATCGTCTCTGTGAAAAATGCGAAGCGAGAAAGATTACTCTGCCGTATCGCTATGACCATAATAATACAAAATATAGATTCTATTGGTACATCTGTTGTATGTCTCAGAATGTCTCATGAATACTTTTTTATATTTTATAGTTACATAGTTACATATAGTTACATAGTTACAGTGGGGCAAAAAAGTATTTAGTCAGCCACCAATTGTGCAAGTTCTCCCACTTACATCCATTCAGTCTTCCCAGCCTGGTGCAGGTCTACAATTTTGTTTCTGGTGTCCTTCGACAGCTCTTTGGTCTTCACCATAGTGGAGTTTGGAGTGTGACTGTTTGAGGTTGTGGACAGGTGTCTTTTATACTGATAACAAGTTCAAACAGGTGCCATTGATACAGGTAATGAGTGCAGGACGGAGGAGCCTCTTAAAGAAGAAGGTACAGGTCTGTGAGAGCCAGAAATCTTGCTTGTTTGTAGGCGACCAAATACTTATTTTCCACCATAATTTGCAAATAAATTCTTTCCAGATCAGCCAATGAGATTGTCTGGATTTGTTTTCTCATTTTGTCTCTCATAGTTGAGGTCTCCCTATGATGCCAATTACAGGCCTCTCTCATCTTTGTAAGTGGGAGAACTTGCACAATTGGTGGCGGACTAAATACTTTTTAGTATGATGATGTATCCTGGGGGGGGGGGGGACCAGAGGACATGGAGGGCAGAACATCCTTTAACCTAACGGGGACCTGTTCTGAAGTACTGAGTATCAGGTGGACAGTGCTGGAGATGAGTATCGCAGAGAAAGCTCCTATTTTTATTTTAATAAATGTGAGGATTTGAGCAATAATTGAAATTGGATGAAGTAAAAGAGATATCTGAATCCCTCAATAAACAGTATTCTAATACTAGCTGATTTGATACCTTTTTCTCTTCCACCACTTAGCATTCAGGTAGAAGGTTGGACTGGTTATTGTTTCTCCTTTGATAAGGCATTGCCAGAGGTGCATGAACATGCTTCATTCCAAGGTCAGCTGAAAATTGGTGTTTAAATACGCATGAGGGCCCCCAGGGACCTGGAGGCAGTAACCCGCTACCTGTGAGTCTCACTACCCTCTAACCCACAGTTCAGCCATTCTAAACTAGGGTTTGTGGAATCCAAAGTTTCATCCAGAGGTTGCTGGGGGTTCCTTGAGCTGCAAATGATTGTCTTTTCATCTGAAGGTGCCTGCATAGTTCCAGGGCCAACTCCACTTGGCAGAGCCAGCTGAAATGGTGGCATTCTGACCACCACTGAAAGGGGAGCATTCTTGCCACTGACCACCAATTCAAGGAGCATTCTTCCCACTGACCACCAATGTAAGTGACATTCTTCCCACTGACCTCCAATGTAAGGGACATTCTTCCCACTGACCACCAATGTAAGTGACATTCTTCCCACTGATCACCAATGTAAGGGACATTCTTCCCACTGACCCCCAATGTAAGGGACATTCTTCCCACTGATCACCAATGTAAGGGACATTCTTCCCACTGACCCCCAATGTAAGGGACATTCTTCCCACTGACCACCAATGTAAGTGACATTCTTCCCACTGACCTCCAATGTAAGGGACATTCTTCCCACTGACCACCAATGTAAGTGACATTCTTCCCACTGATCACCAATGTAAGGGACATTCTTCCCACTGACCCCCAATGTAAGGGACATTCTTCCCACTGACCACCAATGTAAGGGACATTCTTCCCACTGATCACCAATGTAAGGGACATTCTTCCCACTGACCACCAATGTAAGGGACATTCTTCTCACTGACCCCCAATGTAAGGGACATTCTTCCCACTGACCACCAATGTAAGGGACATTCTTTCCACTGATCACCAATGTAAGGGACATTCTTCCCACTGACCCCCAATGTAAGGAACATTCTTCCCACTGACCCCCAATGTAAGGGACATTCTTCCCACTGACCTCCAATGTAAGGGACATTCTTCCCACTGACCCCCCAATGTAAGGGACATTCTTCCCACTGACCACCAATGTAAAGGACATTCTTCCCACTGACCCCCCAATGTAAGGGACATTCTTCCCACTGACCCCCAATGTAAGGGACATTCTTCCCACTGACCCCCAATGTAAGGGACATTCTTCCCGCTGATCACCAATGTAATGGACATTCTTCCCACTGACCACCAATGTAAGGGACATTCTTCCCACTGACCCCCCAATGTAAGGCACATTCTTCCCACTGATCACCAATGTAATGGACATTCTTCCCACTGACCCCCCAATGTAAGGGACATTCTTCCCACTGATCACCAATGTAAGGGACATTCTTCCCACTGATCACCAATGTAAGGGACATTTTATTCATTGACCCCCAATGAATTGGTTTAGTTGAGGTTCCCCAAAAACTGAAAATTATTTCAAAGGTTCTTCAGGGACAAAAAGGTTGAGAAAGGCTTTTCTATTTTTTTTTTTCAACGAGGCCCCAATAGACCTATAGACTTGAACCATAATAGGAGGAGCGGTGAGGCACAATCACTGTGCAAAACTACTACTCAACCAAACGTGGCTTCCCGGTAGACATGGAGTTATACCTAAAACAAGAGTTCTCACTGACATGATCACCTACATTACAAACATATCAATAATGACCCGCGTTCAGTTCTATTTATTGATTTTATGGAATTGGTGTTTTGTATCTTTTTGATAAATGTATCTAAAATATTTTTCTTTACAAACAAACCTGGATCTGTCGTGGTGACGCAGCGCATGCAGGAAAATCATGGCGGAAGATGTTTGCCTTCTGCCTGTCTCTCTCTCTCTGATTGAAACTGCTGGGTTCCATCTAAGCAGAGTGGGCAGAAGGAGGCAGGGAGGGAGGAGGGATTGGTCACTCCAGTGCCTCGATGGGTTAGGAGTGCACATTTCGGCTTGAGATATTGAGCTCTGTAAATAACAAAGTGATATGAGTCTAGTAGTACACCTGCTGGCTATGTAAAGCCGAAATATTAATATGTAACATTTGCCATATACTAATGTAGCGATACAGCATACCATAACTATATACCTACGGAACCTTATACCTACAGCGCCTTGAAAAAGTATTCATACCCTGTGACGGGAGTTACTTTGGGTGGGGGGCCCATGGAACACAGCTTACTTTGGAGAGGTGGGGAGACCCCTGTCTCAGCTCCCCATATCCCTATTATGTGTAAGTCACCCTGTGCCTGTTAGGGGTACGGAGTGAAATGTTCTGCTATTGAGTAGACATGTATAGGTGGGGGCGTGGGGGGGTTGTTCATTGTTTACTGCCAGGTGGTCCCATTGTTCTATTGTGTCTTGCTTGCCAACAAACTATTATGGGATGTATGTGTTTGTGTATTGGTGGGAGGTGTCTGCTGTGTGTCTCTTGTTACTAAATGTATTGCCCCGCCCTGTGTATATATCCTGTGTCTGTGTTAAAATAAAGCAGTCCATTTCCTGTTTTAATACAAGTCTGGTTGTCTCCTCTTGTATGGTCAGCGGTGGGGTCCGTGGATCTGTGTCCGGACAGGGAAGCGGGAGTCTAACGGAAATACCCCAGTGCAGTCGGGGTCCGGTTCCGTTACATACCCCTTAAAATTTTCCACATTTTGTCATGTTACAATCAAAAAGGTAAATTATTATTATTATTATACAGGATTTACATGTTGTAACATGACGAAATGTGGAAAATTTCAAGGGGTATGAATACTTTTTCAAGGCACTGTAGGTATAACATAGTTACATAGTTAGTCTGGCTGAAAAAAGTCTATCCAGTTCAACCATAAAAAAAAAGGTTACATAGTTATATAGTAAATGTATTTTATTGGGATTGGATGAGATGGACCAATACAAAGTGGCACATAATTGTGAAGGGGAAGGAAGATGAGAAATGGTTTTCACATTTTTTTACAAATTGTCATCTCCTGTACTGTGTCTGCAGTCTCTGGTCATCTCCTGTACTATGTCTGCAGTCTCTGGTCATCTCCTGTACTATGTCCGCAGTCTCTGGTCATCTCCTGTACTGTGTCTGCAGTCTCTGGTCATCTCCTGTACTATGTCCGCAGTCTCTGGTCATCTCCTGTACTGTGTCTGCAGTCTCTGGTCATCTCCTGTACTGTGTCCGCAGTCTCTGATCATCTCCTGCACTATGTCTGCAGTCTCTGGTCATCTCCTGTACTATGTCCGCAGTCTCTGGTCATCTCCTGTACTGTGTCTGCAGTCTCTGGTCATCTCCTGTACTGTGTCCGCAGTCTCTGATCATCTCCTGTACTATGTCCGCAGTCTCTGGTCATCTCCTGTACTGTGTCCGCAGTCTCTGATCATCTCCTGTACTATGTCCGCAGTCTCTGGTCATCTCCTGCACTATGTCTGCAGTCTCTGGTCATCTCCTGTACTATGTCCGCAGTCTCTGGTCATCTCCTGTACTGTGTCTGCAGTCTCTGGTCATCTCCTGTACTGTGTCCGCAGTCTCTGATCATCTCCTGTACTATGTCCGCAGTCTCTGGTCATCTCCTGCACTATGTCTGCAGTCTCTGGTCATCTCCTGTACTATGTCTGCAGTCTCTGGTCATCTCCTGTACTGTGTCTGCAGTCTCTGGTCATCTCCTGTACTATGTCTGCAGTCTCTGGTCATCTTCTGTACTGTGTCTGCAGTCTCTGGTCATCTCCTGTACTGTGTCTGCAGTCTCTGGTCATCTCCTGTACTGTGTCTGCAGTCTCTGGTCATCTCCTGTACTGTGTCTGCAGTCTCTGGTAATCTCCTGTACTGTGTCTGCAGTCTCTGGTCATCTCCTGTACTATGTCCGCAGTCTCTGGTCATCTCCTCTACTGTGTCCGCAGTCTCTGGTCATCTCCTGTACTGTGTCCGCAGTCTCTGGTCATCTCCTGCACTATGTCTGCAGTCTCTGGTCATCTCCTGTACTGTGTCCGCAGTCTCTGGTCATCCCCTGTACTGTGTCCGCAGTCTCTGGTCATCTCCTGTACTATGTCCGCAGTCTCTGGTCATCTCCTGTACTGTGTCCGCAGTCTCTGGTCATCTCCTGTACTATGTCCGCAGTCTCTGGTCATCTCCTGTACTATGTCTGCAGTCCATTGGTTCAGAATATTTTTTTTATTGTTTTCCTCCTCTAAAACCTAGGTGCGTCTTATGGAGCGATAAATACAGTAACTATGTAACCTCATAACAATGTCATGATATAACTATGTAACATTAACATACAAATCTAAAAATCTGTGAAAAGTTGGTAGTTCCGGTGCAAGAGCCGATTGCAGCCAAATGAACCCATCCCGACCACACCCCCATTACATGTCTCCATGCCGTAAGAGACTGAACCCCCCCACAAACAAGCTGCCTCCACCCACCAAGACAAAGCCAGGACAATGCCTTGTCAGGTCCGACTCGCCCAGCTTCTATCCGATGTTTCAGCTTCATTGCACATTCTGAATTGCCTGTGTCCACGGCGGGACGCTTTATGGGAAACACACAAAAGACAGGCAGGGATGAGCAGTAAATTAAAGAAAAAAAAATGTTGTCTTTATTTCCGCGGAAAGATACGGCGATCCTCGCGGTCTGGCAATACTCGCCAAGGAAGAAGGGAATTGGAGATACAATTGGGTTTACCCTGAAATGGATCACAGTGAAGCCCCTTTCCAGAACCTCTGTTAGAACCCGCCATTACCCCGACTTGTGAACCGGGCCCCGGGGCCAGTGACTCCCTCCGTAGGGGCTTATTCACTAAGCTGCCATTGCGATAGCTCCATTGTTTTAGAATAGAATTTGGGAAAGAGCCTCTGTCAGCAGACTTTTCATTTCAGCAATAATCTCCCCGCAGGTTATATATGCTCAGTATTTCCCTGTAAAATCCTTCCTTGTGTAGACCTCCAAGAGCCCCGATGCTCCATGCCGCCATCTTGGATGTGTTGTCAGCAGCCCCAGAAAACTCAGAGCTGTCACTCAACTGACACTCTATAGTATTCCCCTTCACTCCTCCCCTGATTACTGCATGCAAAGTTAAAAAGAGAGGTGAGGGGAGGGGGGGGAGCTGGGCCAACAAAGGGGGGGGGGCTAACACAGGGGGGGCCAACACAGGGGGGCCAACACAGACAGCAATTAGATATTGCCAGAAGAGGAGAGGGTTATGACATGTAAGAAGAGAGGAGCTGGGCCAGCACAGACATAATTAGACATTGCCAGAAGAGAAAAGGGCAATGATGTGTAAGGAAGGAGGAGCTGGGCCAGCAGAGACAGCAATTAGACATTGCCAGAAGAAGAGAGGGCTATGACATGCAAGGACGGAGGAGCTGGGCCTGCACAGACATAATTAGACATTTCCAGAAGAGGAGAGGGCTAAGACGTGTAAGGAGAGAGGAGCTGGGCCAACAAAGACATAATTAGGCATTCCCAGAAAAGAAAAGGGCTATGACATGTAAGGAGGGAGGAGCTGGGCCAGCACAGACATAATTAAGACACTCCCAGAAGAGGAGAGGGCTATGACGTGTAAGGAGAGAGGAGCTGGGCCAGCACAGACATAATTAAGACACTCCCAGAAGAGGAGAGGGCTATGACGTGTAAGGAGAGAGGAGCTGGGCCAGCATAGACATAATTAGACATTCCCAGAAGAGAAGAGGTCTATGACAGAAAAGGAGAGAGGAGCTGGGCCACCACAGACATCAATTAGATATTTCCAGAAGAGAAGAGGGCTATGACGTAAAAGGAGAGAGGAGCTGGGCCAGCACAGACATAATTAGACACTCCCAGAAGAGGAGAGGGCTATGACGTGCAAGGAGGGAGGAGCTGGGCCAGCACAGACAGTAATTGGAAGAGGAGAGGGCTATGGCATGCAAGGACAGAGTTAACAGGAGAGCCCAGGAATAGACAGCAAAAATGAAAATACAAATGAACCATAACCAGCTGACAAAATACATAACAAACTACCTAATTAAGTAACAGAAAGCCTAACTAGCAGCTAACTAAATACAATCTATACAAAACAAGAAACACAGAAAAATACGGCAATACCAGAGAAGCAAGGAGGAGGGGGAATCCAGACTGGGATCAGGAGCAAGGGGGAGTCGGTAAGAAGCAGCAGGGTACAGTGTATGGGGTATAGGTGAGCAGGAGCAGAGTCAAGATGAAAGGCAAGCGGTATCTGCTGAGCAGAGCAAAACATTGAAGCAGGAGGTACTGATAGAGCAGGGACTTAATACCCTCCCAGCAGCCAGCAGATCCCAATGTGCGGCCTCCACCTGATGCTGGCTGCTGGGAGGGTAATAAGTCCCTCTGGGAGACACATGCTGGTGGACACCAGAACTATGACCTTCTGCTCCGCCAGCAGGTGACCCAAGTCCTCTCATAGACCCTGCGCCTTGGGCGAGCCCGTATCACCAACCAGGGGCACCAAAGCAGACTCTAAGGAATGTTGGGTCTCTGCAAGATTCACGGGCTGATATCTTATCTTTAGGTGTATAAACTGCAGAAAAAAAGAGGGCTACATTTTTGGAATGCATTTACAAATATATAGGTAAAAATAAATGTTAAAATGACTTTTTTATATGTTAAGAAAAATCTGAAGAATATATTTGAAATACTACATTTTTGGCCATATTCAAAATATTTAAAAATATATTTAATAAATAAATAAATAAATATATATATATATATGTACTGCAAGTTGAAAAATATATTTGAAATATTTTGTTTGAAATAATCTTCCCAAATATATTGCCATATATTTGAAATGCTACAATTTTGGCCATATTCAATATATTTAAAAATATATTTTAAACTATATATATATATATATATATACTGTATGTGGAAATGTGTTTTTATTACAAAATATATGAAAAATATTTTTATAAATACATTTCAAATATACTGTATGTCTTTAAAAATACAAATCTACGTTTTCGGGATGCATTTACAAATATATGTAAATATAAATGGTAAAATTACTTTTGAAAATTACATTTGACAAAAAATCTGAAGAATATATTTGAAATACTACAATTTTGGCCATATTCAATATATTTAAAAATATATTTAAAACTATATTTCAATAAATATATATATATATATTATATTGTAAAACGCTGAGCAGACTGTTGGCGCTATATAAATCCTGTATAATATATATATATACTGTATGTTGAAATCCGTTTTTATTACAAAATATATGAAAAATATTTTTTAAAATACATTTCAAATATACTGTATGTCTTTAAAAATACAAATCTACATTTTTGGAATGCATTTACAAATATATGTAAAACTATATGTTAAAATTACTTTTTTATATGTTAAAAAAAAGCTGAAGAATATATTCAAAAATATATATATATTTAAAAATATTTTTCATATATTTTGTAATATATAAAAAAACAAATTTCAACGAGAGAGAGAGAGTTTTTTTAACATATAAAAAAATCTTTTTTACATATATTTGTAAATGCATTCCAAAAATGTACAGTTGCACATACAGTATATTTGAAAATGTATTTTGAAAAATAGTTTTCATATATTCTGTAATAAAAACACATTTCAACATACAGTATATATATTCATATACAGTCAGGTCCATAAATATTGGGACATGGACACAATTCTAACATTTTTGGCTCTATACACCACCACAATGGATTTGAAATGAAACGAACAAGATGTGCTTTAACTGCAGACTGTCAGCTTTAATTTGAAGGTATTTACATACAACTCAGGTGAACGGTGTAGGAATTACAACAGTTTGCATATGTGCCTCCCACTTGTTAATGGACCAAAAGTAATGGGACAATTGGCTTCTCAGCTGTTCCATGGCCAGGTGTGTGTTATTCCCTCATTATCCCAATTACAATGAGCAGATAAAAGGTCCAGAGTTCATTTCAAGTGTGCTATTTGCATTTGGAATCTGTTGCTGTCAACTCTCAAGATGAGATCCAAAGAGCTGTCACTATCAGTGAAGCCATCATTAGGCTGAAAAAACAAAACAAACCCATCAGAGAGATAGCAAAAACATTAGGCGTGGCCAAAACAACTGTTTGGAACATTCTTAAAAAGAAGGAACGCACCGGTGAGCTCAGCAACACCAAAAGACCCGGAAGACCACGGAAAACAACTGTGGTGGATGACCGAAGAATTCTCTCCCTGGTGAAGAAAACACCCTTCACAACAGTTGGCCAGATCAAGAACACTCTCCAGGAGGTAGGTGTATGTGTGTCAAAGTCACCAATCAAGAGAAAACTTCACCAGAGTGAATACAGAGGGTTCACCACAAGATGGAAACCATTGGTGAGCCTCAAAAACAGGAAGGCCAGATTAGAGTTTGCCAAACGACATGTAAAAAAGCCTTCACAGTTCTGGAACAACATCCTATGGACAGAGGAGACCGACATCAACTTGTACCAGAGTGATGGGAAGAGAAGAGTATGGAGAAGGAACTGCTCATGATCCTAAGCATACCACCTCATCAGTGATCATGGTGGTGGTAGTGTCATGGCGTGGGCATGTATGGCTGCCAATGGAACTGCTTCTCTTGTATTTATTGATGATGTGACTGCTGACAGAAGCAGCCGGATGAATTCTGAAGTGTTTCGGGAATATTATCTGCTCATATTCAGCCAAATGCTTCAGGACTCATTAGACGCTTCACAGTGCAGATGGACAATGACCCAAAGCAGACTGCAAAAGCAACCAAAGAGTTTTTTAAGGGAAAGAAGTGGAATGTTCTGCAATGGCCAAGTCAATCACCTGACCTGAATCCGATTGAGCATTTCACTTGCTGAAGACAAAACTGAAGGGAAAATGCCCCAAGAACAAGCAGGAACTGAAGACAGTTGCAGTAGAGGCCTGGCAGAGCATCACCAGGGATGACACCCAGCGTCTGGGGATGTCTATGTGTTCCAGACTTCAGGCTGTAATTGACTGCAAAGGATTTGCAACCAAGTATTAAAAAGTGAAAGTTTGAGTTATGATTATTATTCTGTCCCATTACTTTTGGTCCCTTAACAAGTGGGAGGCACATATGCAAACTGTTGTAATTCCTACACCGTTCACCTGATTTGGATGTAAATACCCTCAAGTTAAAGCTGACAGTCTGCAGTTAAAGCACATCTTGTTTGTTTCATTTCAAATCCATTGTGGTGGTGTATAGAGCCAAAAATGTTAGAATTGTGTCGATGTCCCAATATTTATGGACCTGACTGTATATAAATATATTGAGTATGGCCACAATTGTAGTATTTCAAATATATGTCAATATATTCGGGAAGAATATTTTAAAAATATATTTCAAATCTATTTTTCTTCCATGTGGGAACTAGCATTAAACAGAAGAGGAGGACAGAAGAAGATGCCAAAATTACATTAGTAAACAAGTTGTAGTGGCCAAAAACTGCCATTTGATGTCAGCATACTAAAAAACAATGGCAATATATCCTACTAACGGTTAGCCGACAGCTAGCTAACAAAACTGACAGAAGCAGCATTGTGTTTCATTCCAAAACTGAATTCACTTCTGTGAATAGTAAAACTGCAATAAAATCACATAAACTGAAGTTACAATATGCTTGTAGACATGTCTCTCACAAATACATACAATGAACACATATCCTACAAGCAGCTACTTACAAATCACATTGAAAACATTGACATGTGATCAGGGCTGTGGATAAGCGGGTACCACTAGTCCTCACATACGAGGCCCAAGCCAGCAGAGGGGCCCAGGCAGCTTGGTGAATCGGATGTAGGCAAGGAGGGTGATCGACATGGGGGGGGGGGGGGGCAATTACTGGAACCGATTCCCTCTATGGCTCTCTCTGCAGCAACTGAAAGCTGGTCCCCTCTTCCTCTTGCTGCCTCTCTATTGGTGTTGCGTGAGCCATACAGGGGATTAGTTCCAGTAATTGCCCCCTGGTACAACTATCACCCTCCCTGTGCACCATACATTTCTCCCTGCTGCCCAGGCCCTCCAGTGTCATTACCCCGCGCCCCCCCCCCCCCGCAGTGCTGCTAGCTTCCCACTTGTCCTTCCCACAAGCAGCCTCAAGCACACAATAGGATCCTTCAGAATGATGAGTGGAGGAAAGGTCCAGCAAATATGTCAAATTTACCAGCCCTTCCTTTTCTGAATGAACGTGATGAGGGATTGGTACTGATCATTCACTGTGTTCATTCATAATTGAAGCATAGTCAACTGTATTTTTTTTTTTTTTGAGGGGGGGCCCTATCAGGTTGGCTGTTTGGGGCCCTGTGGTTTCTAACAACAGCCCTGCATATGATCTAGCAATGTATGTGACATTACCAAACACAAAAAAGAACTTACAGGCAAATGTGTATCAGAGGGAGAATGGAGGAGACCTTCCCTGATGTTCTTCCAGAAGTTAAAATGGCTGCAGTGGTTTATGGGACATCTTTTTTTCTTTACAAACACGAGACACTTCCTGTTCTTGTTGAAAAGAATAACAAAAGCAGGTGCAGTTGCAGTGAATTCCCAGTAGATGGCTCCCTACTCAACACAATGATGATCTACAGAACAAACAGCCTAATGCAGTTCAAAACGACACAGAAAAGTGACACAAAGGTGTGGTGCCGATCATTCACTGTGTTCATTCATAACTGAAACATAGCAAACTGTGTTTTTTTTTATGGGTGGCCCTGTCAGGTTGGCAGTATGGGGCCCCGTGGTTTCTAACAACAGCCCTGCATGTGATCTAGCAAAGTATGCAACGTTACCAAACACAATAGAGGAACTTACAGGCAAATGTGTATCAAAGGGAGAATGGAGGAGACCTTCCCTGGAGTTCTTCCAGAAGCCATGCCAATCATTCACTGTGTTCATTCATTACGGAAGCATAGTAAACTGTATTGTTGATTTATTTTGAGGGGAGGCCCTGACAGGTTGGCTGTATGGGGCCCCGTGGTTTCTAACAGCATTACAGGCATATGTGTATCAGAGGGAGAATGGAGGAGACCTTCCCTGGTGTTCTTCCAGAAGCTAAAATGGCTGCAGTGGTTTATGGGACATCTTTTTTATTTACAAACACGAGACACTTCCTGTTCTTGTTGAAAAGAATAATAAAAACAGGTGCAGTTGCAATGAATGCCCAGTAGATGGCTCCCTACTCAACACAATGATGATCTACAGAACAAACAACCTAACTACATGAAAAATGACACAAACTTGCGGCGGAAAAGTTCCAGCAGCGCATAGCTTGTTGGGGAATGGAATGTTGTCACTCATCCGGCCGCGTTCGTCGAGTCTTGGACGCAGGATGGTATCGTTTTATCGTTTCTGTGACCCATCTTATCAGATCCTGCCGCCGAGCTGCAGACTTTATGAAACAATGTGAAACATCAATACAGACAACTTGCCAAAGGCGCGGGATTACCGGGAGAAGCAAAACACGGAGATTGGATTTTTTGAGTTGAGCGCTGTAAATCCTTCTCAGCTTTTCTCACTGCTGTCGGGTTACAGCAAAGTTCTCCGATAAGTTGTAGGTTGCGGGAACTTTAAGGTTTCATTTTTATTTTACAGAACCGATAAATCTAAACATGCGACTATTCCAACATTTATAAATACAAAACAGGCCGGGCATTGCTCAAAAATAACTGCAGAAATCCTAATTGTATACAGTTTAACAGATTTAAATGCTTGGCGATCCTGCTAGTGACCCCCTTGCACTCAGAGGCTGAATGACCTCCAGAGAATTCACCACTGTGTTGTCACCCTATGCAGAGGCATCCTGACATCAATTAAGAAGGAGGGTCATCGGTGTTGTCACCCTGCACAGTGCCAGCATTCTGTAGTAAAGATGGCCTGATCTGCGTGGCTACACTTAGAAACCAAGACCGAATCATACACAAGTATTGGTCAGCTGGCCGTTCCCCACACATGTCCTTTAATGGCCCCCCAGTCTTAGTCCGTAGGGTTCAAAATTGAGTTGGCCCCGCCCTTTGCAGCTATAACAACTTCAACACTGACCTAATATCCAAGTACCACCCAATACGCACTGTCAGGGATCGCGGCGTCCTGTCGGCCGGCGCATGCGCGCTGGCAACGGCTCACGCCGGGATACAAGCACTAGGTCCCGGCGAGCCGCGGATGACAGGACGCCGCGCATGCGCAGTGGGAGCCGGGGGCGCACCTCGGGCGGCCAATGACAGCCCGGGGGCGCGTCCTGGGCGGCCAATGACAGTGCAGGGTGCAATATTTAAAGATGCCCTGCACTGTCACTGATTGCCGCAAGGTCTTCTGAGTTCCTGTATCCTGTACCTGTGTTTTTGATCCTGATTGACCCTGACTACTCTACTCTCTCCTGCATTTTGACCCGGATTGTCCTGACTACTCTACTCTCTCCCGCATTTTGACCCGGATTGTCCTGACTACTCTACTCTCTCCCATCCTGACCCCCGGCTTGTTAAACCTATCTACGGACTGACTTCTCCTGCTGACCCTGCGAGTGACCTGACGATTCTCCGCCTGCCGATTCTGTACCACGTCTCTCCCACGGGACCACTGCTCGCAATCTATCCTGCTGGGCCCTGCCGTCCTCCTCACATCTGGCTCTTCCGGTACCAATACATCCCCAGAGGTTCCCCCTGCCACTGGTGGGCCTGCTCAGAGGTCGTGACCTGGTCCTGGTCTGTTTCAAGTCCATCCCCACCATCAGGGGCCCTGGTAAAAGCACAGACCGGGACTTAGACTCCACGCTTTGGGTAGGTCTGTCAAGTGGGCAGCCAGCAGCACCATCTGGCGGATCATAACAGTACCTTGCGGCCATGACAGAGCCAGGAAGAGGACCGGCGTCCCTAGAGGATATATGCCAGCATCTGGCGACTCTAACCCAGGCCGTCCAGAACTTTCACAGCCGCTGCACCCGTCTTAAAGACTGCTTAGAGACATTAGCCACCCAGACTCCCCCTGCTCCTAGTTCCGCCACTGCGGAGTCACCCGCTATCTCAGCATCCGGAGCAGTTGCTGCACCCCTAGCTCCTGAACCCCGTGTTCCCCTGCCGGAATGATTCCGTGGAGACCGAAGCCGCTTCCAGGCCTTCCGGAACGCGTGCACTTTATTTTTTGACCTGCAGCCCCGCACATTCATCACCGAGACCGTCAAGGTGGGGTTTGTAATCTCCCTCCTTCAGGATGAGCCCCAGGATTGGGCTCATCGCCTGATGGAGAAGCGCGACCCCCATCTTGATTCCGTGGCTGAGTTCTTTCAGGCCATGGCCGTCCTATATGACGACCCCCATCGGGCTGCCTCTGCAGAGGCTACGCTATACTCTCTGCGGCAAGGCCGCCGGGCAGCCGAAGAGTATGCGGCTGACTTTAGGCGTTGGATGGGAGATACCAGATGGAACGATGCGGCACTATGTCACCAGTTCCGCATCGGGCTGTCTGAGTCGCTAAAGGACGAATTAGCACGAGTAGGTCCACCGGACTCTCTTGAGAAACTGATAGAGTTGGCCATCCAAATTGACCGCAGACTGAGAGAGCGTCACCTGGAAAGGAGCAGCCAGGGTCAAAGGTTGGCATGGATTCCACCGAGGGAAGCAGTTCCAACCCTAGGGAACCATACCAGGAGCACGGAAGCAGGGGACACCTCGGAACCCATGCAACTGGGACTGGCCCGTTCCACTTTATCGGCCGAGGAACGTCAGAGGAGACGATCGCAGAACCTATGTCTGTACTGTGGGGAAGCTGGTCACCAGGTGCGCTCCTGTCCTGCAAAAATGAGTAAGTCCGCTTCCTGTTTTCCTTTACCTACTGAAAGGGGTGATCAACCTAGTTACCTGGCAATACCTGTGTCGTTACAGCTCCCCGGAAGAACCCTGTCGGTGACCGCAATCATTGATTCGGGAGCATGTAGTTGTTTCATCGACCTTACTTTTGCTCACCGGCAAAAGATTCCCCTCCAGACCAAAGAAAGGGGGTTTAACATCTTCCTGGCAGACGGGTCTAGCATAAGGTCGGGAGTGGTGGATCAGGAGACTCCCCCTATTTTTACCACGATGGCTGACCATCATCAGGAGTTCCTCCGTCTGGATGCCATCGCATCCCCCTTTTTCCCAATCATTCTGGGGCTTCCTTGGCTGCGGGCCCATAACCCCCAGGTTGATTGGGAGAAGGGAACGGTTCAGTTTCGGTCACCATACTGCCGGGATCACTGCCACGTCCCAGGGCCCGTGTCTTCCCGGTTTCTCCTGTGCATGGATGGTGATACGGATCTTTCTCAGGTTGTCCCTCCGGCCTACCACGATTTCCTAGACGTGTTTAGTAAGCGAGGAGCAGACATTCTTCCCCCGCATCGTTCATACGATTGCCCCATAGACCTCCTACCGGGATCTGAGATTTCGTTTGGTCGCATTTTTCCCTTATCTGAACTAGAATCAGGAGTTTTGAGGGAGTACATTGATGACAATCTACGGAAGGGATTTATTCGCCCGTCCACGTCCCTGGCCAGGCTGGGTTGTTTTTTGTGGAAAAGAAGGATAAATCATTACAACCCTGTATTGACTACCGTGACCTGAATAAGATCACGATAAAAAATCGCTACCCGTTACCCCTAGTCCCCGAGCTCCTCCAGAGGTTAGGATCAGCAGCAATTTTTACTAAATTAGATCTGCGGGGGCTTATAACCTTGTTCGCATCAGGGAGGGGGATGAGTGGAAAACAGCCTTTCGTACGAGATTCGGTCATTTCGAATATTTGGTGATGCCGTTCGGGCTCTGTAATGCACCGGCCACCTTCCAGCACTTTATCAATGACGTCTTTCGTGATTTCCTCGATGTCTTCGTGGTTGTTTACCTAGATGACATTCTGATATTTTCATCCTCACTGGAGGCTCATAGGGAGCATGTGGCAAGGGTCTTAGCACGTTTACGTTAACACGGGCTTTACGCCAAAGCAGAGAAATGCTGTTTTGAACAGTGTAAAATCACGTTCTTGGGACTGGTTCTCTCTCCCGCGGGGGTTGCGATGGATCCCCAGAAAATCACGGCGATCTTAGATTGGCCAACACCCACTGATAAGAGGGGGGTACAGCGTTTCATTGGATTCGCAAACTTTTATAGAAAGTTTGTCAGGAACTTCTCAGGGCTGGTCTCCCCAATCACGCAACTGACTAAACAAGGGCTCCGTTTTAGTTGGACTTCCGAAGCTCAGACCGCGTTCGACATGCTCAAGAAGTTGTTTACTTCCGCTCCCATCCTCTGCCATCCAGATTCTTCTCTTCCATATGTTTTGGAGGTAGATGCCTCCGAAAACGCGGTAGGAGCGATTCTTTCCCAAAGGAGTGGGACCAAGGAATTACTGCATCCTGTGGCATTTTTCTTCAGGAAGTTGACTCCGGCGGAGCGCAATTATGATATTGGAGATCAGGAACTCCTGGCCATCAAATCCGCTCTAGAAGAATGGAGGTATCTCCTGGAAGGAGCCACGCACCCAATCCTAATAGTCACGGATCACAAGAACCTCGAGTATTTAAGGACGGCGAAACGACTGAGACCACGCCAGGCGAGATGGGCTCTCTTCTTCTCTCGGTTCAACTTTCATATAACGTGCCGACCTGGGTCTAAGAATACGAAACCAGACGCTCTGTCCCGTATGTTTGAGGACCCCGACGATACGGTGTTACCTGACACAATTTTGCCATCCGGAAGCTTCCTCGCCCTGCAAACGGAACTTCGCTCCAGACTGATTCACGCTTCCGTTGGACTGCCAGTCCCGCCTGGGTCGCCTCTCCAGAACCGTGAGGGTCTGCTTTGGAAGGAAAATCGGATCGTGGTGCCAGAAGAGGTTCAAACTTTGGTCCTGGGGCACTGCCACGACCATCCAATGGCGGGGCATTTTGGGGTGACGAAGACTCGGGAGCTACTGCAGCGCTCATTCTGGTGGCCAAACATGGTCAAAGACTGCGAGCGCTACGTCCAGTCCTGTCCCACCTGCCAAAGGAACAAACCCTCCCGAAGCAAGGCCTGGGGATTACTGCGTCCATTACCGGTTCCCAAACGGGCCTGGCAAATGATTGCCATGGATTTTGTAGTTGAACTCCCACCGTCTCAAGGCTACACAGCTATAATGATGATCGTGGATCGCTTTTCAAAAATGGCCCATTTCGTGCCCCTGGGGAGGACCCCGTCGGCGCCGGAGACTGCCCGGATATTCATTAAGGAAGTAGTGAGGCTACATGGGATTCCCGAGGACATAGTATCGGATCGGGGAGTCCAGTTCACATCGAGATTCTGGAAAGCCTTATGTGAAGCATTAGGAATCAAACTGTCACTGTCATCCGCTTACCATCCACAGACCAACGGGCAAACGGAAAGGACCAATCAAACGTTGGAACAGTACCTAAGATGCTACACCTCCTACCTTCAGGACGACTGGCTAACACTATTGCCTTCTGCAGAGTTCGCCTATAATAACTCGATCCACTCAGCTACGGGACAATCACCATTTTTTACCAATTTCGGATATCATCCTACATTTCTCCCCGACCTAATGCCTGAAAATCCGGTACCCGCATCTCAAGATGTTTTGCATTTCTTTTCTGTCCATAACAAGACTATTCAGGAGGCCATCACTAAAGCCCAAGAAGACAGCAAGAAGGCGTTCGACAGAAAGAGAAGAGGAGAGCTGTTGCTCCAGCCAGGGGATCAGGTTTGGTTGGCTACGACCAACCTGAAAATGCTGTGTCCTTCGAGGAAGTTAGGACCGAAGTACCTTGGCCCGTTTCCAATTAAACGGGTAATCAACAAAGTGGCCTACGAACTCGGGCTCCCGGAATCCTTCAAAATACACCCGGTGTTCCATGTCTCTCTCCTGAAACCGTCCAGACCTGATTCCTTCCCAGATCGCCAATCCAGACCTCCCGAGGCAGTCACCATAGGTGAACAAGAGGAATATGAGGTGGAATCTATTCTCAGTTGCCGAAAGAGGGGGGGCCAGACGCAGTTCCTAATAAAATGGAAGGGTTATGGCCCTGAGGAGAACTCTTGGGAACCCCTCCAGAATGTTCACGCCCCCAGGCTTATCCGGGAGTATTTTCGTGGCCATCCGCGGTGGAGAGATCAGTGGGGCTCCCGGAGGGTGCCCGTAGGGGGGGGGCAATGTCAGGGATCGCGGCGTCCTGTCGGCCGGCACATGCGCGCTGGCAACGGCTCACGCCGGGATACAAGCACTAGGTCCCGGCGAGCCACGGATGACAGGACGCCGCGCATGCGCAGTGGGAGCTGGGGGCGCGCCTCGGGCGGCCAATGACAGCCCGGGGGCGCGTCCTGGGCGGCCAATGACAGTGCAGGGCGCGATATTTAAAGATGCCCTGCACTGTCACTGATTGCCGCAAGGTCTTCTGAGTTCCTGTATCCTGTACCTGTGTTTTTGATCCTGATTGACCCTGACTACTCTACTCTCTCCCGCATTTTGACCCGGATTGTCCTGACTACTCTACTCTCTCCCATCCTGACCCCCGGCTTGTTAAACCTATCTACAGACTGACTTCTCCTGATGACCCTGCGAGTGACCTGACGATTCTCCGCCTGCCGATTCTGTACCACGCCTCTCCCACGGGACCACTGCTCGCAATCTATCCTGCTGGGCCCTGCCGTCCTCCTCACATCTGGCTCTTCCGGTACCAATACATCCCCAGAGGTTCCCCCTGCCACTGGTGGGCCTGCTCAGAGGTCGTGACCTGGTCCTGGTCTGTTTCAAGTCCATCCCCACCATCAGGGGCCCTGGTGAAAGCACAGACCGGGACTTAGACTCCACGCTTTGGGTAGGTCTGTCAAGTGGGCAGCCAGCAGCACCATCTGGCGGATCATAATATGCACACTCCACTCCTCACAAGACCTCCTTCTCTCTAGTTACCTGGTCTCCTCCTCCCATGCCCGCCTCCAGGACTTCTCCAGGGTGTCACCCATCCTCTGGAACTCCCTGCCCCAACCCATCAGCTTACCACCTACTCTCCTCTCCTTTAGGCGCACCCTGAAAACCCATCTTTTCAGGGAAGCCTACCCCACCCCCTGCTAACTTGCCGACCTCCTCCACTCTTCCTACCACTCCATCCCCCACAGCTATCTCCTCTTGTGCCACCATCCCCTCCCTCCTAGATTGTAAGCTCGAAAGAGCAGGGCCCTCGGTACCCTCATGTTTTGCATTGTATTGTTATTGTTCTGTCACATGTTCTGTTCCCCTTTGTAATGTACAGCGCTGAGCGAACCATTTATAAATACTGTATAATAATAATAATAACTCTTCTGGGAAGGCCGTCCACAAGGTTTAGGAGGGTGTCTATGGGAAGGTTGGACCATTCTTCCAGAAGCACATTTGTCAGGTCAGGCACTGATGTCGGGGGAGGAGGCCTGGCTAGCAGTCTCCACTCTAATACATAAGAGGGGATATGTGTGATTCACTGAACCATACAATATAAGGGAAACCAAAAATGGAGACGGATCACTACCAATGTACCATTTTGCTCATAATGACCACCTTCAAGGATCTCGTACCTTGGACCTTACCAGCTGCTATGATACATCTAACCCAAACCCATAATTGTCCCCAACACCATGTAAAATCATCTCAATTGAAGAAAGGAAGGAGGGTAGGAAGATTTCCTGATGTCAGCTCTCTTCTGACTGAAGACTTCCTAGGACCCTCCTATTGACCATCCCCTGAAGCTTCTCCTGTTCCTGCCGGCCCCACCAATCTGGTAAATACCCTTTGATTCCTATTTACTTTAACCTACAGAAAAATCCCTCCTATGCCAAGCCTCTCTTAACTCAGTCATGTTGGCCCCGCATCCATGATTTTTTTTTTTTCTTACTCCAGGCCTAACTTTTCACCCTGGCAGGATAACTAGGATGTTGAGGGGAGGGTCCACCTTGAAGTAGGTAGCCCATTTGGAGAGATGAATATGGGTGAACCCCATACCATGCCATCCTGAGTGACTCCAAAGTTTGGCATGGCTATGAAGAGCACTGCTACTAAACCCCTTTTGTCTGCTTAGTCATAGAAGATGGCTTCATATTATAAAGACCAATGTTACATTGCAGATATTATAGAGATAGTCATAGAAGATGGCCTCATATTATAAAGACCAATGTTACATTGCAGATATAGAGATAGTCATAGAAGATGGCCTCATATTATAAAGTCCAATGTTACATTGAAGATAATATAGAGATAGTCATAGAAGATGGCCTCATATTATAAAGACCAATGTTACATTGCAGATATTATAGAGATAGTCATAGAAGATGGCTTCATATTATAAAGACCAATGTTACACTGAAGATAATATAGAGATAGTCATAGAAGATGGCCTCATATTATAAAGACCAATGTTACATTGCAGATATTATAGAGATAGTCATAGAAGATGGCCTCATATTATAAAGACCAATGTTACATTGCAGATATTATAGATAGTCATAGAAGATGGCCTCATATTATAAAGACCAATGTTACATTGAAGATAATATAGAGATAGTCATAGAAGATGGCCTCATATTATAAAGTCCAATGTTACATTGCAGATATTATAGAGATAGTCATAGAAGATGGCTTCATATTATAAAGTCCAATGTTACATTGCAGATATTATAGAGATAGTCATAGAAGATGGCTTCATATTATAAAGTCCAATGTTACATTGAAGATATTATAGAGATAGTCATAGAAGATTTTTTTCTATAGTTGAACTGGATGGACTTTTGTCTTTTTTCAGCCAGACTAACTATGAGACTATGGCTTCATATTATAAAGACCAATGTTACATTGTAGATATTACAGAGACTGGATGTCAGCAGGTACCAGGCAACGGTTCTGGTAGCTGCCCCAGATTCTAGATAAAGGTGAGAGTGACACATATGTGTGAATGTGGTTTAGCCATCTCTGCTCCGTTTTATCTCCAAGTATTAGGAAGCAGCTGCCTGCGATTATGAGGATTCGAAGGATCTAGCTGTGATTAACACTCAGCTGCTATTGGTTTGCCAAACTCCCAAATGGGAATTATCCATCTGCTTCCCGTGAATGTAAGATTGTAGCAGATAGCGGAGGAATTGGGCCCACCCAGAAGGCAAGATGGCAGACGACCTTATCAGCTGATCATCATTCTTTGTACTCATTGTCTTGCCCCATGTAGGAGAAATGGCTTTGGAGTGAAGAGGTGTAAGTAGATGCCGCAATGCTTTGTTGCAGAGTGGGGCCCCCCTTTATCGCACATGAGAACCTTTATATGTTTGGTGATAATTAAATAAAATTAGGCAGGCTGGGATTTCCATTCGCTGGATCCTGTAGGCACTCATCTTTTGTCCCCCAAAGCAGCCTCCTAACGATAGGACTACCATTTGTACACCAGAATTATCTTCTTGCACTGGTCTCATGGGTGTTGTTTAGATGAGTGTTTGAAATGTATATTAAGCTCATGTCAGCAGATTCCCATTTACCTTCATGGAGCGATCAGCAATCCTTTCCACAATAAATGTCATATTAAAAAGCATTAGACACGCAGTGTGCCAGTGAACAATGGAGCATCATAGTCTTAGTTTGTTTTCACTTTTTCCACTCATAGTTGTACAGCTAATGGCAATTTGAACTCATTAATTTTTATTATTATATAATGAGTTTAATTTGCTATTAGTGGTACAAGTATGAGTGCAAACATTGAGTAACTGGTGTACGCATAAAATACTGCATGTTCAGTCCCAATGTATGCACTTCACATCTCAGATCAGTCCCAATGTATGCACTTCACATCTCAGATCAGTCCCAATGTATGCACTTCACATCTCAGATCAGTCCCAATGTATGCACTTCACATCTCAGATCAGTCCCAATGTATGCACTTCACATCTCAGATCAGTCCCAATGTATGCACTTCACATCTCAGATCAGTCCCAATGTATGCACTTCACATCTCAGATCAGCACCAATTTGTGCACTTCACATCTCAGATCAGCACCAATTTGTGCACTTCACATCTCAGATCAGCCCCTGTGTGTGCACTACAGATCTCAGATCAGCACCAATTTGTACTGTTCTTAAATCTGACCCAATGCATGCCCTTCAGATCCCAGATCAGCCCCAATGCAAGCCCTTCAGATCCCTGGTCAGCCCCAATGCATGCACTTCATATCTCAGATCAGCCCCAATGCATGCGCTTCAGATCTCAGATCAGCCCCAATGCATGTGCTGAAGATATCAGATCCACCCCAATGCATGCACTTCAGATCTCAGATCAGCCCCAATGCATGTACTTTAGATCCCAGATCAGCCCCAGTGTGTGCATTTAAGATCTCAGATCAGCCCCGATACATGCACTTGAGATCTCAGATCAGCCCCTGTGTGTGCACTTCAGATCTCAGATCAGTAGCAATTTGTAGAGTTCTTAAATCTGACTCAATGCATGCACTTCAGATCCCAGACCAGCCCCAATGCATGCATTTCAAAGCCCAGTCCAGGGCTTTAAATCTCAGATCAGCCTCAATTTGTGCTGTTCAGATCTTAGATCAGCACCAATGCATGCAGTTCAGATCCCAGATCAGTTCCAGAGTGTGCACTTCAGATCTTACATCAGCACCAATGCATGCACTTCAGATCCCAGACCAGCCCTAATTCATGCACTTCAGATCCCAGACCAGCACCAATGCATGCACTTCAGATCCCAGACCAGCACCAATGCATGCACTTCAGATCCCAGACCAGCACCAATGCATGCACTTCAGATCCCAGATCAGCCCAATGTGTGCACTTCAGATCCCAGACCAGCACCAATGCATGCACTTCAGATCCCAGATCAGCCCAATGTGTACACTTCAGATCCCAGATCAGCCCCAATGCATGCACTTCTGATCCCAGATCAGCCCCAATGTGTGTACTTCTGATCTCAGATCAGCCCCAATGCATGCACTTCTGATCTCAGATCAGCCCCAATGCATGCACTTCTGATCCCAGATCAGCCCCAATGCATGCACTTCTGATCCCAGATCAGCCCCAATGTGTGTACTTCTGATCTCAGATCAGCCCCAATGCATGCACTTCTGATCTCAGATCAGCCCCAATGCATGCACTTCAGATCCCAGATCAGCCCCAATGTGTGGACTTCAGATCCCAGATCAGCCCCAATGTGTGAACTTCAGATATCAGATCAGCCCCAATGTGTGTACTTCTGATCTCAGATCAGCCCCAATGCATGCACTTCAGATCCCAGATCAGCCCCAATGTGTGCACTTCAGATATCAGATGAGCCCCAATGTGTGTACTTCAGATCTAAGATCAGCCCCAATGCATGCACAGCTGATCTCAGATCAGCCCCAATGTGTGGACTTCAGATCTCAGATCAGCCCCAATGCATGCACTTCAGATCTCAGATCAGCCCCAATGCATGCACTTCAGATCTCAGATCAGCCCCAATGCATGCAAAATCAAGTTCAATAAACAAGTTTTTTCCCCAAGTCCCCCCAGTTCCGAAATCTACACAGTGACATTTCACAGCAAAATCAGGTTCGAGAAATTCACTCCTCACCCCCCAGACTTT
Organism: Staurois parvus; assembly: GCF_062004578.1. Taxonomy (NCBI): domain Eukaryota; kingdom Metazoa; phylum Chordata; class Amphibia; order Anura; family Ranidae; genus Staurois; species Staurois parvus. Next base: position 143,904 of record NW_028320642.1, read on the forward strand.
ACTGACTCCATGCGTGCACTGGTTCAGCGACTTGGTGAAGATTCGGATGACCATGTCATTTAGACATTTATGGTATGAGACTTGGGAGCCCAGAATACCAACATTAATCAATTAAATTGTAAGCTCTTTGTAGGCAGGGACCTCTTAACCCTCTTGTATTTCATGACATTGTAACTGTACTGCCTCCCTTTATATTGTAAATCTCTGTGCAAACTGTTGGCTCCATACAAATTCTGTATAGCAATAATAATGATACATTGTTTAATGGCTTTGAACGGCAGTGGTGATTATAATGGAATAACCAAATACATAAAAGAATACACCATCTTGCAGGAAAGGTACTTAAACTAAAAGCCTAGGCTAACAATTCCAATAATGACCAGTTTAACCCAAAGGATCTTGTCCCTTCAATACTAGACTGGAGGACCAACCCCGCCAACAAAGACCACAAAAAAGATCATACTGGGAGGGTGGGAGGGGGCTCTCCGCTACTCCAGACAGGACTGCACCACAGATGGTTTGCCAGGGGGCCTAAATAGCTGCCCATTGTAATTCCAGAGTCCACCATTTTTCACCAAACAGCACTGGCTGAGTGACTTGAATCTTCTGCCCAAAGGTGGCTTTCAAAGACTAACATAATGTCAGGAACCATAAACCAGACGGAGACAGAAAGCGCAAATGAGATCGCACTTTTAATGAAATAGCAAACACAACACAGTTCAGGAACATGGTCAAAACAGAAGCCGGGGTTTGGATGCCAGAGCAGGTAATTAGACGAGCCGGGGTCAGGAAACCAGAAGTCAGCATAGTCGGGAGCCAAAAATCAGGAATAGGAATCGGAAGAGAAGTCAGCCAGACCGAGTTGTACACGGGAACACACTGGAGATCATAGACCACGTAAGGGAAAGGAGGAAATGAGCTAAGTTGCTAAAATAGCAAAAAGGGCCCCCGTAGGCTGGAATAATGAGGCAGGTAATGGTAACCAGGTGAATCACTGTGGAGTCGAGTGGCTGGTAATTAACTGAAGCTGAGCAGCTTATGAGCACTGAAAAAAAGAGCTACTCGTTAAGTAGCAGGAGCCCAGCCCTGACACATAATTAGCGGTCAGTTGTCTCCCCCCCCCCCCCCACTCATCCTATGAAGACATGGAGAGCTTCATTATTACTACAGCCCTTCCATCGTTTTTCAAAGCAGGAGGAGCAATAGAAGCCCACCTATTTCTCTTACTGTAAGTTTCCTTTATGGTCCAGCGGCCTAAAATAATATTTGTTCCATCCTTTGCCAAGTTTGGTGGCCACTTGGACCTTCTGTCTACACATCTCCAAATATCACCCAAACCGTTCTCTCCGCTCCTCGCATGACCTCACACTATCTAGCTCCCTTGTCTCCTCCTCCCATGCTCGTCTCTAGGACTTCTCCAGAGCCTCCCCCATCCTCTGGAACTCCCTACCACAAACTATCAGACTATCACCTACTCTGCCCACTTTTTAGGCGATCTCTGAAAACCTCTCTCTTCATGGAAGCCTATCCTGCCCTCAGCTAATAACGGAATCTTCTATTTCTCCGATCAGTTCACCCCCCCACAGTTATTACCTTTTGTACTAGCAGAAAAACAAAATAAAACAGGGCGCACTATCCTGGTGCATTAATGCAATAACCAAAAATGTATCAAAAAGATGCAAAAACATACAAGTCATAAAAACAGAGAGAAGAAGTCAAAGGTGCCAATCGTGGACAGCATGCATCTTCGGGTAAAGTGCTAATGCATTTCGGGAGTCGAACTCCCACCTCAGCAAGTGCACAATTCCATTTTGAGTGAAGCAAGAGAGATTGGAGCGCCGGGTTTCTGGTTACTGTTGGAATTACCTTTTGTACCACCAGCCCCTCCCTCTTAGATTGTAAGCTCCCGGGATCAGGGCCCTCCTATCCCTCTTGTATTGAACTGTATTGTTGCTGTATTGTCTCCCTTTAGCGCTGAGCAAACTGTTGGCACCATATAAATCCTGTATAATAATAATAATAATGGTCTGCAAAAACTAATATGACCAGTAGTCCGTGGCCCCTGTGCTCACCCCATGAAGGGCTTCATTGGTACTACATTTGGTAGTACCATAAACTAATATGATACTAATAATGACCTAATGAGCAAAAACTAATATGACCAGAAGTCCGTGGCCCCTGTGCTCACCCCATGGAGGGCTTCATCGTTGCTATATTTGGTAGTACCATAAACTAATATGACCAGTAGTCTGTGGCCCCTGTGCTCACCCCATGGAGGGCTTCATTGGTGCTACATTTGGTAGTACCAAAAATAATATGATACTAATATGACCTAATGAGCAAAAACTAATATGACCAGTAGTCCGTGGCCCCTGTGCTCACCCCATGGAGGGCCGCATTGGTATTACATTTGGTAGTACCATAAACTAATATGACCAGTAGTCCGTGGCCCCTGTGCTCACCCCATGGAGGGCTTCATTGGTACTACATTTGATAGTACCATAAACTAATATGACCAGTAGTCCTTGGCCCCGGTGCTCATCCCATGGAGGGCTTCATTGGTGCTACATTTGGTAGTGCCAAAAACTATTATGATACTAATATGACCTAATGAGCAAAAACTAATATGACCAGAAGTCCATGGCCCCTGTGCTCACCCCATGGAGGGTTTCATTGGTGCTATATTTGGTAGTACCATAAACTAATATGACCAGTAGTCTGTGGCCCCTGTGCTCACCCCATGGAGGGCTTCATTGGTGCTACATTTGGTAGTACCATGAACTAATATGACCAGTAGTCCGTGGCCCCTGTGCTCACCCCATGGAGGGCTTCATTGCTGCTATATTTGGTAGTACAATAACTAATATGACCAGTAGTCCGTGGCCCCTGTGCTCACCCCATGGAGGGCTTCATTGGTGCTACATTTGGTAGTACCATGAACTAATATGACCAGTAGTCCGTGGCCCCTGTGCTCACCCCATGGAGAGTTTCATTGGTGCTATATTTGGTAGTACCATAAACTAATATGACCAGTAGTCTGTGGCCCCTGTGCTCACCCCATGAAGGGCTTCATTGGTACTACATTTGGTAGTACCATAAACTAATATGATACTAATAATGACCTAATGAGCAAAAACTAATATGACCAGAAGTCCGTGGCCCCTGTGCTCACCCCATGGAGGGCTTCATCGTTGCTATATTTGGTAGTACCATAAACTAATATGACCAGTAGTCTGTGGCCCCTGTGCTCACCCCATGGAGGGCTTCATTGGTGCTACATTTGGTAGTACCAAAAATAATATGATACTAATATGACCTAATGAGCAAAAACTAATATGACCAGTAGTCCGTGGCCCCTGTGCTCACCCCATGGAGGGCCGCATTGGTATTACATTTGGTAGTACCATAAACTAATATGACCAGTAGTCCGTGGCCCCTGTGCTCACCCCATGGAGGGCTTCATTGGTACTACATTTGATAGTACCATAAACTAATATGACCAGTAGTCCGTGGCCCCTGTGCTCACCCCATGGAGGGCTTCATTGGTACTACATTTGATAGTACCATAAACTAATATGACCAGTAGTCCTTGGCCCCGGTGCTCATCCCATGGAGGGCTTCATTGGTGCTACATTTGGTAGTGCCAAAAACTATTATGATACTAATATGACCTAATGAGCAAAAACTAATATGACCAGTAGTCCGTGGCCCCTGTGCTCACCCCATGGAGAGTTTCATTGGTGCTATATTTGGTAGTACCATAAACTAATATGACCAGTAGTCTGTGGCCCCTGTGCTCACCCCATGAAGGGCTTCATTGGTACTACATTTGGTAGTACCATAAACTAATATGATACTAATAATGACCTAATGAGCAAAAACTAATATGACCAGAAGTCCGTGGCCCCTGTGCTCACCCCATGGAGGGCTTCATCGTTGCTATATTTGGTAGTACCATAAACTAATATGACCAGTAGTCTGTGGCCCCTGTGCTCACCCCATGGAGGGCTTCATTGGTGCTACATTTGGTAGTACCAAAAATAATATGATACTAATATGACCTAATGAGCAAAAACTAATATGACCAGTAGTCCGTGGCCCCTGTGCTCACCCCATGGAGGGCCGCATTGGTATTACATTTGGTAGTACCATAAACTAATATGACCAGTAGTCCGTGGCCCCTGTGCTCACCCCATGGAGGGCTTCATTGGTACTACATTTGATAGTACCATAAACTAATATGACCAGTAGTCCTTGGCCCTGGTGCTCATCCCATGGAGGGCTTCATTGGTGCTACATTTGGTAGTACCATAAACTAATATGACCAGTAGTCCGTGGCCCCTGTGCTCACCCCATGGAGGGCTTCATTGGTACTACATTTGATAGTACCATAAACTAATATGACCAGTAGTCCTTGGCCCCGGTGCTCATCCCATGGAGGGCTTCATTGGTGCTACATTTGGTAGTGCCAAAAACTATTATGATACTAATATGACCTAATGAGCAAAAACTAATATGACCAGAAGTCCATGGCCCCTGTGCTCACCCCATGGAGGGTTTCATTGGTGCTATATTTGGTAGTACCATAAACTAATATGACCAGTAGTCTGTGGCCCCTGTGCTCACCCCATGGAGGGCTTCATTGGTGCTACATTTGGTAGTACCATGAACTAATATGACCAGTAGTCCGTGGCCCCTGTGCTCACCCCATGGAGGGCTTCATTGCTGCTATATTTGGTAGTACAATAACTAATATGACCAGTAGTCTGTGGCCCCTGTGCTCACCCCATGGAGGGCTTCATTGCTGCTATATTTGGTAGTACAATAACTAATATGACCAGTAGTCCGTGGCCCCTGTGCTCACCCCATGGAGGGCTTCATTGGTGCTACATTTGGTACTACCATGAACTAATATGACCAGTAGTCCGTGGCCCCTGTGCTCACCCCACGGAGGGCTTCATTGGTGCTATATTTGGTAGTACCATAAACTAATATGACCAGTAGTCCGTGGCCCCGGTGCTCACCCCACGGAGGGCTTCATTGGTGCTACATTTGGTAGTACCATAAACTAATATGACCAGTAGTCCGTGGCCCCGGTGCTCACCCCACGGAGGGCTTCATTGGTGCTATATTTGGTAGTCCCATAAACTAATATGACCAGTAGTCCGTGGCCCTGGTGCTCATCCCATGGAGGGCTTCATTGGTATTATTTTCCAAAGCAGGAGGAGCAACAGCAGCCTACAGATTGCAGTCGCTACAGGTTTTCTTTAAGGTCTACGTTCCCCCGAATAATATTTGTTCCATCCTTTGCCAAGTTTGGTGTAGAAATGGATGACTTGGCTGTTATAGAGAAGAGACATTTAGAAGGTCGAATACAGAAACCTTCCCTCAGGTCTGGTAATTTCAGTCCTTTTATCTCCGGCCACTGTTCGTGTCTGCAGCGTATATATTATGCCTTGGAACCAAGCAAATATTCGTTTCATTTTATTTAATAAAGGCAAGAATAAACCAGTTATCTCCCGATAACACATACGGGTGCACCAGTATCATTGAGAATTGGAGCGCCTCGGTCTGGCCCCCTGGAGTCTCTGAAATGTATTCTTAATCCCTAAACCACGAGGAACGCTTGAGATTTGGACAGCGCTAACGAAGCACTGAAAGGCAGCCAATAACTCGATACCCGAGGTAATGCGCAGGATAATTTAATTAAGAGTAACTCAAACTCTTTACACAAATGACTGGAGTCTAATGAAGCCAACTTGAAAATGTAGCTGTGTTTTTTCGCATAGCTTCTGCCCCACGTTTCGGTTATTTTGGACGGTCGTCAAGATTTAAAAGGAAGTTTTCTCAATTTTTTTTTTATATTTTTTTTGCAAGAGGGAAAAGGTAGATACGGTGAAAACAAAAACGCAACACTTTATTTATTTAGTTTGTTGGATATCCGGAGAGATTTCAGGTCAACGTCAACAGCGAGAGTTCAAAGTGTCCTCATTTATGGCGACTGGAACTCAGAAACTGCATGTTCTCCTCCAGTGGAAGGAAGTGGTAGTCTGCTGGGAGAGCCCCGTGGGTGCGCTGGTCTCGACGCAAGGACGTTTCGGGGATCCATTTGCTGCAGGGTGAACGGAGCATAGCGGGAAGTTATGTGGGGGTCATTGTAGCCAGTTAAGAAGAGCAATAGGCAGCGTGGTTGGGTTTTCGGATATGGATCCAAACAAAGGTCAAACAGAGATGTTCAGCGGTTGGGGCTACCCAGGCTAATGCCAGATCGGTAACATAAACCTGCCATGGCATCACAGGTATGACAGCCTGTACTTCACGTATCTCTAATTGGCTAAACCCAATAAGCTCCGCTAGTTCTTGAAAGAGAACCTGTCACCAACTTAAAGAAGACTGCAAGTACAGAAAAATCAAGTATTTAGATACCTACTTGCAGTGTTTTCCTTCCTATAAATTACATATGCAGCTATACTATATGGATGTGGCTCTTTGCTTGTCTTTATCCAGCTCTTGGGGCACTATTCTTCCTACTGACACCAGTGATGGGGAAATATTCCTCCCACTGACACCAGTAATGGGGCACTATTCTTCCCACTGACACCAATGATGGGACACTATTCCTCCCACTGACACCAATGATGGGGCACTATTCCTCCCACTGACACCAATGATGGGGCACTATTCCTCCCACTGACACCAATGATGGGACACTATTCCTCCCACTGACACCAGTAATGGGGCACTATTCCTCCCACTGACACCAATGATGGGGCACTATTCTTCCCACTGACACCAGTAATGGGGCACTAGTCCTCCCACTGACACCAACGATAGAGAACTTTTCCTCCCAATAACACCAATGACAGAGCACTTCTCCTCCTACTGACACCAGTGATGGGGCACTATTCCTTCTACTGGTACCAGGGATGGGGCACTATTCCACCTACTGACACCAGTGATGGGCACTATTCTTCCTACTGACACCAGTGATGGGGCACTATTCCTCCCACTGACACCAGTGATGGGGCATTATTCCCACCACTGACACTAATGATGGGACACTATTCCTCCCACTGACACCAATGACAGAGCACTATTCCTCCTACCGACACCAGTGATGGGGCACTATTCCTCCTACGGACACCAATCATGGGGCACTATTCCTCCTACGGACACCAATGATGGGGCACTATTCCTCTTACTGATACCAATGATGGGGCACTATTCCTCCCACTGATACTGATGACGAAGCACTATTCCTACTACTGACTCCAATCATGGGGAACTATTGCTCCTACTCACGCCAATCATGGGGCACTATTCTTCCCACTGACACCAATAATGGGGCACTATTCCTCCCACTGACACCAATGATGGCCACTATACCTTCCACTGATACCAATGATGGGGCACTATTCTTCCCACTGACACCAATGATGGGGCACTATTCCTCCTACTGACACCAATGATGGGACACTATTCCTCCTACTGACACCAATCATGGGGCACTATTCCTCCCACTGACACCAATGATGGGGCACTATTGCTCCCACTGACACCAATGATGGGGCACTATTCCTCCGACTGACACCAATCATGGGGCACTATTCCTCCCACTAACACCAATCATGGGGCACTATTCCTCCCACTGACAGCAATGATGGGGCACTATTCCTCCCACTGACACCAATCATGGGGCACTATTCCTCCCACTGACACCAATCATGGGGCACTATTCCTCCCACTGACACCAATCATGGGGCACTATTCCACTATTAAGTAATAAGAATAATTGGGTTATACATACACTACAAGCTCATCCAGCAATCTCTCATTCTCTGAGCAGGTACTGGTGCTGTCTCTGGAAGTTAATGGCAGGTTTTGTTCAGATTTACTGGTCCTTTAAGTCCTTGACGTGCCGCATCAATGAAATTAAATGGAGCCGATCGTTGGGAGTCTGGACCTCCCCCATGAAAATAATGGTCTATTAATTACGCTGCTCATTTCATATAATCTTTTATAGATTGTGGCAACGGCCCGGCAATTAGATTGCAATAACAACGTTAGCAGTTGAGAGCGACCCTGCTGATTGGCCCCCTAATTAGTAAATGATTACCTGGGAAATGCTTGTTACGGGGAATGACTGCATATTAATCATTGTCTGCAGCCATTGTAATTGGGCCGCCCAATCCGCGGCACATCCTGCTTGCTGACCAACAGCGCCATTATTTATGGCACGCGCTACATTTTTCAGACAATATTTACAGCGCCGACTCATGCCGCCAGGGAAGTAATGGCACAATGGGGAGAAAAAGAGCCCTGATCTGCTTTCCATGTGGGGATTTTTTGCTTGTGAAGTATTCACATGTTTGCCGGGAAAAGAGAACCTGTGATACCAGTTCCTATCTATACGGTCCATCAGATACATCAAGGCAGTCCCATTTATGATGAATGGCTCACCAACAAACCTCAATTGACCACTGATGCTCCACATCCCCAATTATTGATATATAGAAATATTCGATGGTCAGTGAGCAGTACGTAGTGGCAGGGTGGTCAGTGAGCAGTACGTAGTGGCAGGGTGGTCAGTGAGCAGTATGTGGTGGCAGGGTGATCAGTGAGCAGTATGTGGTGGCAGGGTGATCAGTGATCAGTATGTAGTGGCAGGGTGGTCAGTATGTAGTGGTAGGGTGGTCATTGAGCAGTATGTAGTGGCAGAGTGGTCAGTGAGCAGTATGTAGTGGCAGGGTGATCAGTGAGCAGTACGTAGTGGCAGGGTGGTCAGTGAGCAGTATGTAGTGGCAGGGTGATCAGTGAGCAGTATGTAGTGGCAGGGTGATCAGTGATCAGTATGTAGTGGCAGGGTGGTCAGTGAGCAGTATGTAGTTGCAGGGCGGTCAGTGAGCTGTATGTAGTGGCAGGGTGGTCAGTGAGCAGTATGTAGTTGCAGGGCGGTCAGTGAGCAGTATGTAGTGGCAGAGTGGTCAGTGAGCAGTATGTAGTGGCAGAGTGGTCAGTGAGCAGTATGTAGTGACAGGGTGATCAGTGAGCAGTATGTAGTGGCAGGGTGATCAGTATGTAGTGGCAGGGTGATCAGTGAGCAGTATGTAGTGGCAGGGTGGTCAGTGAGCAGTATGTAGTGGCAGGGTGATCAGTGAGCAGTATGTAGTGGCAGGGTGGTCAGTGAGCAGTATGTAGTGGCAGGGTGGTCAGTGAGCAGTATGTAGTTGCAGGGCGGTCAGTGAGCTGTATGTAGTGGCAGGGTGGTCAGTGAGCAGTATGTAGTTGCAGGGCGGTCAGTGAGCAGTATGTAGTGGCAGAGTGGTCAGTGAGCAGTATGTAGTGGCAGAGTGGTCAGTGAGCAGTATGTAGTGACAGGGTGATCAGTGAGTAGTATGTAGTGGCAGGGTGGTCAGTGAGCAGTATGTAGTGACAGGGTGATCAGTGAGCAGTATGTAGTGGCAGAGTGGTCAGTGAGCAGTATGTAGTGGCAGGGTGATCAGTGAGCAGTATGTAGTGGCAGGGTGGTCAGTGAGCAGTATGTAGTGGCAGGGTGGTCAGTGAGCAGTATGTAGTTGCAGGGCGGTCAGTGAGCTGTATGTAGTGGCAGGGTGGTCAGTGAGCAGTATGTAGTTGCAGGGCGGTCAGTGAGCAGTATGTAGTGGCAGAGTGGTCAGTGAGCAGTATGTAGTGGCAGAGTGGTCAGTGAGCAGTATGTAGTGACAGGGTGATCAGTGAGTAGTATGTAGTGGCAGGGTGATCAGTATGTAGTGGCAGGGTGATCAGTGAGCAGTATGTAGTGGCAGGGTGGTCAGTGAGCAGTATGTAGTGGCAGGGTGATCAGTGAGCAGTATGTAGTGGCAGGGTGGTCAGTGAGCAGTATGTAGTGGCAGGGTGGTCAGTGAGCAGTATGTAGTTGCAGGGCGGTCAGTGAGCTGTATGTAGTGGCAGGGTGGTCAGTGAGCAGTATGTAGTGGCAGAGTGGTCAGTGAGCAGTATGTAGTGGCAGGGTGATCAGTGAGCAGTATGTAGTGGCAGGGTGATCAGTATGTAGTGGCAGGGTGATCAGTGAGCAGTATGTAGTGGCAGGGTGGTCAGTGAGCAGTATGTAGTGGCAGGGTGGTCAGTGAGCAGTATGTAGTTGCAGGGCGGTCAGTGAGCTGTATGTAGTGGCAGGGTGGTCAGTGAGCAGTATGTAGTGGCAGGGTGATCAGTGAGCAGTATGTAGTGGCAGGGCGATCAGTATGTAGTGGCAGGGTGGTCAGTGAGCAGTATGTAGTGGCAGGGTGGCCAGTGAGCAGTATGTAGTGGCAGGGTGGTCAGTAAGCAGTATGTAGTGGCAGGGTGGTCAGTGAGCAGTATGTAGTGGCAGGGTGGTCAGTGAGCAATATGTAGTGGCAGGGTGGTCAGTGAGCAGTATGTAGTGGCAGGGTGGTCAGTAAGCAGTATGTAGTGGCAGGGTGATCAGTGAGCAGTATGTAGTGGCAGGGTGGTCAGTAGGCAGTATGTAGTGGCAGGGTGGTCAGTGAGCAGTATGTAGTGGCAGGGTGGTCAGTAAGCAGTACATGTGTACTGAGTTCACTCTGAATATCCAATCATGTATTAAGTTGATGATAAAAATATATTTTTAGACCTGTATGGAAAGATTGGTATAAATTACAAATGGCCTCACAGATCAGGGCTCCACATCCCCAATTACATAGAAATATTGGTTACAAGTTGGGACTTTAGACGTGAGAGTCAAATTCATGACAGGTACACTTTGCTTCCACTTGTTAAAAGTATTTTCATTTATTATAATCAGCAGTTATAAACCTTTTAGTAAACAGCAAAGAATCTTTGTGCTGAGAGCCTCTTAAGGCCTTGATATGGCCACATTTATTAATATTTTATATATCTCATATGCCCTGGTTACCCTCAGCCACCAACAAATATCCACAGAATATGTCAGATTGATCCTGTACATTGATTCTAACCGTATCCCGGCATTAGGATCAGCACCATCACTCCCTCAGCCATGTGACCTGGCTGGGGTTTCTGGATTGGCTACTAGACACAAGCCCTGTCCCAGGGAGTAGGTCACATGCTCCCCCATACCAGGAAGTACTGGGAATTTTCACCTGCTGTGATAGAGGCAAGGTAGGTAGTTTCTAGCAAGAAAAATATCAGGGGTTTGGGGGTTCAATGAATGGGCAAGGTGACAGGGCCTGTCATTGTTGGCCTTCTGCTGAAAATGCTAATTGCCTGGCTTTTAGGCTGACACACTACCTTCATTAAAGCCCAACTCCATTTTTTTTTCAAATAAAAACATTTCATTTTCCAAAGCAGTTCTTCCCCCTCCATGCTCCAGCACTGCGCTCCATATTCTCTCTTCCTGGCTGCTGCTCTTTCTCTGAGTTGAGTGATGCCCAGCGCCATTTCACCCACTTCCTATGAGCCTCACTCCCTTGGGGAGTGTCATTGGCCTGCCCTGGCCTGGGCTAACAGGAGAATTGGCCTAGCTCTATCCAGGCTATCCTCTCCTTCAGTCTTTTATGAATGTTCCTGCCAGACTTACCCACCTTACCACGTTCACTGCCCACCATCTCCATTCTGTCAATCCCTCCACTGGGTCCCGATCACCAAACAAATAATATTCGAAATACCAATTACAACATGCAAAACCATCCACAACTCTGCCCGAGCTACACCCCAAACCTCACCTCCAAATATCACTCATACCATACTCTCCATTCCCCCTAAGACCTCCTGCTCTCTAGCTCCCTCCACACTTACTCCCTCCAGGACTTCCCTAGAGCCTCTCCAATCCTTTGAAGCTCCCTACCTCAATCTGTCAAGCTATCTCCTACTTTATCCACCTTTAGGTGATCCCTTCTTCAGAGAAGCCTATCCTGCCTCAAACGAATAAACTGAATTTTCATTCATCCATCAACTCATCCCCCATAGTTACTACCTTTTGTATCAATTCCACTTCCCTTTAAATTCATTGATGAGTTCATTTCACTTGAAGGACATTTAATGGTTAAGAGCATCAGATATAGCCAGTGCAGGGGCGGACTGACCATTTGGAAACTAGGGCACTGCCTGAGGGCCCGGGGTCAGTAGGGGGCCCCATGAGATGCCCCTGGCACCTTTTTCATAGGCTTTTTTGAGTTTGGGCAAGGACACAGGGGCCCCATGATTCCCTAGTGCCCGGGGGCCCCATGAGTTGTCAGTCTGCCCCTGAGTCAGCATGTTTTGGGGGAAAAAAGCCTTCCCTTCTGTTCAGTGCTTGAGCAGTTGATGTCAATGGAATGCACCCATGTTACAGCTTGAAGAAGACTAGTGTCTCCTGATGGCACTAAAGGCAGCCAGATTATAGGGCATGTAGGCAGGTGTGATTTATTTTCTCCACTGTAGGTGGCACTCAACTGAGTGGCACCTCAGCCTGCAGAGGGAGTCCAGAAGAAACAATGTTTCTCTGTGCTTTCCTGTGTCAATAGAGCAGCATTCCGGTTGGCTTTGCTGTGCCATGTGATCCACAGTGGCCATGTTGGGTTAGCAGGGTCTATTTAAGCCCCTGGCCCTTGGGTTTTGGTGCACTTTGGGCATCTGCCTAGTGTAGGGAGAGAGACATGCGGATGTTAGGAAAAGTAACTAGCGGTAGCGAAAGGTTCCTGATGAGAAGGGCTAGATTAGGAATTCACTATTCTGAAAGGAGCTTCCCACTTGGGAACAGATTGGCCGGGCCACACTTCACCCTCTGAAACAGACACTGTCAGCATCCCTCCCCCTACACTTCTGACTACATTGAACTATGAGTTTTTTCCCTTAGCAGTGCCCAGGGTGTTTGTAACTTTGGCATTCTGTTTAATACAAGTTTCCAGTTTAGCTGCAACCAGATTCTGTGCATTTACTGCCACACCACGCTGCACCTCCCCACAAGCATGAAGCTCTGAAATGCGCTGGTTGTATCTGATGCTCTTAATCTTTAAATGTTTCAAAAGTCTTTCAAGTGAGAACTTTTCCACCAGACACTACTTTGTAAACATCCAAGAATCTAAAGGGAAGGGAATGTGGCCATTTACCAAAAGGTCCATCAAGTGAGATGAACTTTTGTACTAGGCGCTCCTCCGTACACATCCAAAAATGTATCATCTGGTGAGCGTTTCCATTGTTGCAACCTAGGCCCAGAACATGGTCCACCTACACTATATTTCAATTATGGATCTGTTTCTTTGAAAGAAAAATCACTTAACGGTTGATCAATTGGAACCCATTTTCACTTCTATCAGCCCAGCACTAATACATACCCATTAGGTCTTCTCTTTATATTGAAAGCTCTCTGATCTCTCTTGTATCCTGTATGATAACAATCAAATGGATGCAGAGAAGACACCACAAAACCACGTGGGATCATACTCTACATCACCAAGGAACACCCACAAAAGAAAGAGGAAAAGGGCCACATGATGCCATTTGACTGGACCGAACAAAGGGGGAATGTGGGAAGATGGGTGCTCCAAAGATGGTGGTGGGGTTTCCCATAGGAAGGATCTGCCAAACCCAAAGAAGGGCTTTAAATTGAGGCACTTTCCAAAATGTAACTCTTTTGGCAGTTCCCCTTTAATTCCAGCAATATCCAAGTCCAATAATGCTAGAAAGTCTATTTTTCTTTTTTTTTTCCCTCTGAGGGAAACATAATACAGAAATTTGACACGTTTTATCATACGGAATTTTATCATTTCTTTGAGAGACGGAGATTTCTGACTGTGTGTGGCATTCATCCCTTAAGCTAGGTTTAGGAAAATCACTACCTCCAGGCTCCGAGTTTGACTTAATTTATGCATTAAAACTCTTAACCCCCTCCGCTCTGACCATCTTGTCCTCAGGGCAGTGGCTCAGCGCTGGGAAGGATGCTTGCTGGATACTTTGTTGAGGCTTTGAGCACATTCTCACAGCTTGTTGTACTTGGCATCTTTCCTGGTTCGGAAGGCCTGTCTTATGTAACCTCTTGTAAGAAGAAGTGGGGAGAAAGCATTACACTAGTTCTGAGTGTACCGACACTACCCCTTATCGATCGCCATACGCAGTAAGAACTGTCAGTTTTGCCCTCTGCAGCCAGTAAGACCATTATTGCACATTGTGATGCAATGCTTTGCCACGTGTTTTAGATGTGTTGCCATTTTGAGGGCCCCCAGCTCAATTGACAAAGTTCTGAAGGATAAGCCTGGAGGAAAAGGTCAAAGGGCCTACAACAGGTTGAAGGGTTCCGTCAAAAGGATGGGTTTTGGAAGGAAGGTATAGGGAGGTGGTACATACCAGACTGGTGGAGCTGAGGGGTGGCAGGAGGGGCACCAGGAGTTTGAGGAAAAGCTGAAAGCCAAGGCACAGGACCTACAACAGGTTGAAGGGTTCTGTCAAACAGATGGGCTTAGGAAGGAAGGTAAACGGAGGTGGTACATACCAGACTGGTGGAGCTGAGGGGTGGCAGGAGAGGCACCAGGAGATGGAGGAAAAGCTGAAAGCCAAGGCACAGGACCTACAACAGGTTGAAGGGTTCTGTCAAACAGATGGGCTTAGGAAGGAAGGTATACGGAAGTGGTACATACCAGACTGGTGGAGCTGAGGGGTGGCAGGAGAGGCAACAGAAGATGGAGGAAAAGCTGAAAGCCAAGGCACAGGACCTACAACAGGTTGAGAGGTTCTTTCAAATGGAGGGGTTTGTGGAGGAAGGTGTAGGGAGGTGGTACGTACCAGATTGGTGGAGCTGAGGGGTGGCAGGAGAGGCAGCAGAAGATGGAGAAAAAGCCGAAAGCCAAGGAACAGGACCTACAACAGGTTGAGAGGTTCTTTCAAATGGAGGGGTTTGGGGAGGAAGGTATAGGGAGATGATACACACAAAAAGAGAAGGTGCAACCTAATCTCTTATATTTTACCAAACATTGGGTAATATATTGCATTTGTGGGCCCCAAAATTAACTTTAGTGTATTTTTAACTAAAATATTGCACTTGATAAACTGTTGGGCTAATATCACGTGACCTGCAAAACTGGAACTTCCAACATTTTATTCTACGGGGGCTCTATTTAGGAAAATATACCATGTATTGGGGGTCTTTAACCAAAATTCTGGCCGTGTTTTTTAAATTTTTTTAAAACGTGAAAATAATATTTAGGGCAGGGTAAGGGTTAAACTCCAATTCATGGGTTACGTGAATTGCAGAGGGTAGTGGGGTGGTGGTCAGGCAGTTCATCTTA
Organism: Staurois parvus; assembly: GCF_062004578.1. Taxonomy (NCBI): domain Eukaryota; kingdom Metazoa; phylum Chordata; class Amphibia; order Anura; family Ranidae; genus Staurois; species Staurois parvus. Next base: position 159,143 of record NW_028320642.1, read on the forward strand.
AATAACCCGGTCACGTATTTTTCATTTGTAGCATGAATCATTGAAATGCAGCAAGATTGAAGTCTTGCAATGGGGGCACTTGTTCCAGTCTAAGGCTGGCCATACATTATACAATTTTCTTGAGATTTTTGCTTTAGATTTTCCAAAAAAACATATAATATGAGGTCAAACCTAAACAACACTTTCAATTGTATCCAATTAGACAGGCCGTTGCACTACATAGTTGAAGGTAATTCTAAAGGAAATTAGGAAGTAATTGGACAGAAAATTGGACAGAAAATTGTATAGTGTATAGCCAGCCTTATGCAGGCCATAGATGGGAAGAAGAAGAAGAGGAGGAAGAGGAGGAGGAGGAGGAGGAGGAAGAGGAGGAAGAGGAGGAGGAGGAGGAAGAGGAGGAGGAGGAGGAGGAGGAAGAGGAAGCAGAAGAGGAAGAAGAAGAAGAATTATTATTCCAGTCTGCTATTATATTTTATATGAAAAGTCATGTGGTTGCAACAATGTATCTATTTGTATCCAAATAAAAACATCTGTATCCGAAATGGATACAAATGGATACATTGTTGCAACCGCAAGACTTCATATGAAATATAATAGCGGAGCTCTCTGCAGGGACAGAAGTAAAAATGCCGGCCGTAGACGGGACGAAAATTGGCTGATTTTTTTACCGTTGGTGGTAACGTTGGCCGATTGAATGACCAATTTTTCGTTTTTTTTTTTTTTAAAAAAACGTCTGATTTTCGACCCATCAATGGCCTGCAATAGAGAAAATTTCCCTCGCTTTGGTAAGATGTCCTCTCACTTCCTGTTGTTTGTATAGGAGAGCAAGTGAAGGAACACAAATGTAAAACAAATGGCGGTTTTAACTTGTATGGAGGATTAAAACCCGCTTTGTGTCCTTATACTGTACATCTGAACTCGATGGGAATTCCTGGAGGATTCATGGAAAAGATGCAGAAGTTTAATTTTCTTTATAATGTTACATATTGAAGTCAATCTTCTTCCGAATCTCCTGAACTCCTGGAGGCACTGGAATCATTGTTCGTTGGAGCTCCCAGTATCGATCAATCAGACATTTCCTAATGTGATTCCCGAGTGGCCATTACCAATTCCCCGGACTTTGTAAACTTGATGTTTTAATTGCCTGATTTGAATAAAATCCAGACGCTGATGGGGGGGGGTATTTTTAATTCGTCTCTCAGCTAAACATCCGACACAAAGCACGGCAAACGGGACAAATACATCTCCACAAACTTCCATACAACTATTTCCATTTGTACATTTTTTTTCTTCCGATTTCAATTCCTAAAATAAATACATTTGTTAAACTGAAAGGCAACCATTCTAGATTTCCAACTAGACTTAGACTAGATTCACACCTGGCGATAGGCGTTTTTGCACACTTTTTTGCAGCTTTTTAATGTGTTTTTGTGCTACATGGGGCAGCCCGTTTATTTCATAGATATATAGTTATATAGTTATAGAGCCCGTGTCCCCTCCCCCGACTTCTCCATCAAGATCAATAATACGGCCATCAGTCCCTCCCCTCATGCCAGGGTGATAGGTGTAATCCTGGACTCCCATCTGTCCTTTCACCCCCAAATCCAATCACTGTCCAAATCTTGTAGACTTCACCTCCGCAACATCGCCAACCTCCCCAACATCTCCAATCTCCACAACATCTCCAACCTCCACAACATCTCCAACCTCCGCAACATCTCCAATCTCCACAACATCTCCAACCTCCACAACATCTCCAACCTCCGCAACATCTCCAATCTCCACAACATCTCCAACCTCCACAACATCTCCAACCTCCACAACATCTCCAATCTCCACAACATCTCCAACCTCCACAACATCTCCAACCTCCACAACATCTCCAATCTCCACAACATCTCCAACCTCCACAACATCTCCAACCTCCGCAACATCTCCAATCTCCACAATATCTCCAACCTCCAAAACATCTCCAATCTCCACAACACCTCCCACCTCCACAACATCTCCAACCTCCACAACATCTCCAACCTGCGCAACATCTCCAACCTCCACAATATCTCCAACCTCCACAACATCTCCAACCTCCAAAACATCTCCAATCTCCACAACACCTCCCACCTCCACAACATCTCCCACCTCCGCAACATCTCCAACCTCCGCAACACCTCCAACCTCCGCAACACCTCCAACCTCCGCAACATCTCCAACCTCCACAACATCTCCAATCTTCGCAACATCTCCAACCTCCGCAACATCTCCAACCTCCACAACATCTCCAACCTCCGCAACATCTCCAACCTCCAAAACATCTCCAATCTCCGCAACACCTCCAACCTCCGCAACATCTCCAACCTCCGCAACACCTCCAACCTACGCAACATCTCCAACCTCCACAACATCTCCAATCTTCGCAACATCTCCAACCTCCAAAACATCTCCAACCTCCACAACATCTCCAACCTCCGCAACATCTCCAACCTCCACTAAGATACACCCGTTCTTAACCTTGGAAACCACTAAGCAACTTATTCACTCCCTGGTTGTCTCTAGCCTTGACTATTGTAACTCCCTCCTCATTGGCCGACCTCATCGCAGGCTATCCCCTCTTCAGTCTATCATGAATGCTGCTGCCAAACTCATCCACCTTACTAACCGTTCTGTATCTGCCACCCCTCTCTGCCAATCCCTCCACTGGCCTCCATTCAGTGTCCTCCATCCCTCTCTGCCAATCCCTCCACTGACCTCCACTCAGTTTCCTCCATCCCTCTCTGCCAATCCCTCCACTGGCCTCCACTCAGTTTCCTCCACCCCTCTCTGCCAATCCCTCCACTGGCCTCCACTCAGTTTCCTCCACCCCTCTCTGCCAATCCCTCCACTGGCCTCCATTCAGTGTCCTCCACCCCTCTCTGCCAATCCCTCCACTGACCTCCACTCAGTGTCCTCCACCCCCCTCTGCCAATCCCTCCACTGACCTCCACTCAGTGTCCTCCACCCCTCTCTGCCAATCCCTCCACTGGTCTCCATTCAGTGTCTTCCACCCCTCTCTGCCAATCCCTCCACTGGCCTCCACTCAGTTTCCTCCACCCCTCTCTGCCAATCCCTCCACTGGCCTCCACTCAGTGTCCTCCACCCCTCTCTGCCAATCCCTCCACTGGCCTCCATTCAGTGTCCTCCACCCCTCTCTGCCAATCCCTCCACTGACCTCCACTCAGTGTCCTCCACCCCCCTCTGCCAATCCCTCCACTGACCTCCACTCAGTGTCCTCCACCCCTCTCTGCCAATCCCTCCACTGGCCTCCTCTCAGTGTCCTCCAACCCTCTCTGCCAATCCCTCCACTGGCCTCCACTCAATGTCCTCCACCCCTCTCTGCCAATCCCTCCACTGGTCTCCATTCAGTGTCCTCCACCCCTCTCTGCCAATCCCTCCACTGGCCTCCACTCAGTGTCCTCCACCCCTCTCTGCCAATCCCTCCACTGGTCTCCATGCAGTGTCCTCCACCCCTCTCTGCCAATCCCTCCACTGGCCTCCATTCAGTGTCCTCCATCCCTCTCTGCCAACCCCTCCACTGGCTTCCCATGGTCCAACGGATAAAATTCAAAACATTAACAACCGCATATAAAGCTATTTATAACTCCGCCCCAATCTACATCACCAATCTTGTCTCCAATATCGCCCAAACCATCCTCTCTGCTCCTCTCATGACCTCCTTCTCTCTAGCTCCTTTGTCTCCTCCTCCCATGCTCATCTCCAGGACTTCTCCAGAGCTTCCCCCATTCTTTGGAACTTTTTACCCCAATCTATCAGACTATCGCCTACTCTGCTCACTTTTAGGCGATCTCTGAAAACCGATCTCCTCAGGGAAGCCTATCCTGCCCTCAGCTAATAATGGAATCTTCTACTCTTCCAACCAGTCCATCCCCCACAGTTACTACCTTTTCTACCACTAGCCCCTCCCTCTTAGATTGTAAGCTCCCAGGATCAGGGCCCTCATCCCTCTTGTATTGAACTGTATTGTTGCTGTATTGTCTTCCATTATATTGTAACTGTTGGCGCCATAAATCCTGTATAATAATAATAATAATAGTTTGATAGTTGGTAAGGCTGAATAAAGACACCGATCCATCTAGTTCAACCTGTGTGGGTGTGTTTATTGGTAAAGTTGATCCAGAAAATATCCGATTGCCTGTTGGGGATCAGGAAGGAATTTGTTTTTCCCCAGCTGGAGCAAATTTGATCATTCGTTATTGTTTTTTTTTTTTGCCTTTCTCTGGATCAACTGTGGGTACAGGATTGTATACATTTACCCCTTTTAATGGTTGAACTAGATGGACGTGTGTCTTTTTTTCTAACTGGACTATTTATTTTATTTATTTCAGGTACTTATATAGTGCTGTCAATTTACGCAGCTCTTTACATATATATTGTACATTCACATCAGTCCCCGCCCCCGAGGAGCGTACAATCTAAGGTCTCTAACTCACATTCATACATACACATACTAGGGATAATTTAGACAGGATCCAATTAACCTAGCAGCATGTATATGGCATGTGGGAGGAAACCAGCGCACCCAGAGGAAACCCATGCAGGCACAGGGAGAACATGCAAACTCCAGGCAGGTGGTGCCGTGATTGGGACCCGAGTACTGCCAGGTGGAAGTGCTAACCATTTAGCCACTGTGCTGCCCACTAAAAATGTAACTATGTGTTTATTGGTGTGTTTAAGTCAATATAATTTCCCATATCCCTGTATATTGCATTCACTAAGATGCCCATCTAAGAGTTTTTTTTTTTAACCACTTCCCCTCCGGCCGCTGTATATAAATGGCCAGACGGTGGCAGTGAAGGGGCGGGTTGCCGTTCATAAACGACTTCCACCATTTTGGATTGTGCTTGCTCCGCTGTCTCCTCCGGACACCGATCGCTGTACGAGACCTCGAATACACTTTAATGAATTTTAACCACTTTATATACATGGGCCAGACGGGAGCAGTGCAGGGGCGGGTGGCCATTTATAAACGTCCCTCCCTGCTTCCCTGCTCCTTGCTTTCCCTGCTTGTGCTGCTCCCTGGGAGCATGCAGCACCGCAATCCAGTGCCCGCTGTGTCCTCCAGACACCGATCGTTGTGCCGGACCTCTGTGTGAGGTTCCGATCATGTGATCACTGATTGGCCAATCAGTGATCACATGGACAGGTGTAAGCAAGATGTCACTTCTGACATCATTGCTTACTACGTGTGAAATCTGTGAATGATCACAGAGATCACATGGTACAGGGCCATTCACAACAGCCTTGTACCATGTGACAAGCTGTGACCAATCACAGCTCACACAGTAGTTCTCAATGGCTGCAGGAATGCAGCCAGAGAGAAGGAGAAATGATTGCTTTTACACCCTTTATGGGTGTAAAAGCAATCAGTGTAAAGAAAACATCTTCATCACCCCCCACCTGGGCACCTCATGTCACCAACACCCACCTGAGCGCCTCCATTTCACCAACACCTGGGCACCACTATGTAACTAACAACACCTGGGCATCATCTGGTTACCTCCATGTTGCCACCACCACCTGGGCACCTCAATGTCACCAACACCCAGTTGGGCACCATCTGGGCACCTCAATGTCAACAGCAACTCCTGGGCACCATCTGGGCACCTCAATGTCACCAACACCCATTTGGGCACCATCTGGGCACCTCAATGTCAACAGCAACTCCTGGGCACCAGTACTTCACTTGTCAGACCTGGAGATAATTCTGCTTCATTATGAAAACAATGGCAGCCTGCATGGTGCACTGTCTCTGCCTGGCACCTCTGGGCTGTGTAAGCCTTGTTAGCCTCCCTGGTGCAGAGCAATGATGCCATCTGTGTTGGTGGTGTCAGTGAATTATTTTCCCACGTCTCCTCTCAGCGTCTCCTCCATCTCCAACAGATCTTTCCAAGCAGAAGCAGCCATAGTCGCACAGCGCTTGAGCCGTACAGCGCTACCAGCAACCCTGTCTGCTCAGACTCCCTGCTCATCCAGACATCTCCTCCATCACTGCCAGTGGGATTCAGCCACCTCCTGATTGGTGCAGGACCCCACGCACTGCTCCTTCTACCTGCCCTGACTGCATTCCCGCTCTGCCGATGTATCGTTCAGCAGAGCAGTGGGAACTCTGTGTTATCTGAATACCATTCTCAGCAAGGATGCCGCGGCACCCCTGTTGATAAAGGCTGGTCTAAGCCATTCTTTTTCAACCCTTTCAACACAGAGGAACCCTTGAAACAATTTTCCAGTCTCAGGGAACCCCTGCTAAAAATTTCTATATCCACAACTCATGATACATTAGTGTGATGGTTGGTGGGAAGCATGCTCCTTACAGTAGTGGTCACAGGGACCTTACCCCCTTACAGATAGCTACATAGATCATTGGTGTCAGTGGGAACTTATTTGAGAGGCAGATGTTGGTCATTGCTCAAGGAACCTCTGGTAAGCTCTAGGGGAACCTTAGGCTTCCATGGAACCTTGGTTGAGAAACCCTGGTCTAAGCCAACAGACCTCAATTTGAATATTGTTGCCAAGAGAAGATACATTTTGGGATGTGGTGTCGTTGAGCTCCCTTCTGAATTCAATAATTCTTGTTTACTTGAATATTAAGTGTTTATGAGGAACTGTATTACGTGCTTTTGCAAAATCCAGATATACCACATCCACAGGCCTTCCTTTATCAAGATGACAGTTCACGTCCTTGTAAAACGTTACACTGTTCAACAGGTAAAAAGTTTTGGGCATAAAATTAGCTAATCTTACATAATTTTGGGGTGCTGAAAACGAAAATGACCCTAAAAAATGTTGATTGGCTCTAGTTTCCATGATATCTTCACCCATCTAATGACGTAAGCCATTCAAAATTATGATGCAACTTCAGCTGCATATTGCGCAATTGATACTGGTGACCAATAGAAAATGTCATGTATACTGAGATGATGCAATATTAGCCTTTAATTGCATCACTTCACTGCATAAAAGCTGCAGTATCTGTAGCTGATTGGAGTTCGTCTTTACATTTCGTTTTCTGCTTATATAGGCTACTCAGTAATGCCTCGAACTTGTGTGAATAAAGCAGATAATTTCTGCTATATCTGCGGTGAAATAACTTTTATCTCACAAAAAAGGAGGATAACAGGAATGATTAAGAAAGCCTACAACTTGTATTTTGGCTGCAAGATAGGAGACCAGGACAAGAGCTGGGCACCACATATATGCTGCAATTCTTGTGGGACGGCACTGGAGCAATGGTTGAATGGAAAAAAGGCATCTATTCCTTTCGCTGTGCCAATGATTTGGAGAGAGCCAACAGATCATGTTAGTAATTGTTACTTTTGTATGGTGCCTCCAATTGTAAAAGGGCTAAATAAGAAGAAAAAGTTATCTGTGCACTATCCAAATATTCCATCGGCAATACGTCCAGTTCCTCATGGAGAGGGGCTACCAATTCCTAAAGCCCCAGAATCCTTCGTGGTTGAGTCAAGTGAGGAAGAACCTGAAGCGTGTAGTCACGTGCAGTTGTAAGAGATAGCCCTTTCCTCGAATACAAGAGAAAAGCCAAGAGAAGCAAAACCGACACAAACTGAAGACAAAACTAGTGAGAATCCTAAGTATTAAAATGATTCAACTTAGCTTATGACTATAATTTTTCTTGGTAATCCTATGCAATATATTATGCCATTTAGGCTTTGTTATGTAGTCAGTATCACTTGCTTTATATTTGTGGAAAGACATCTATCTATATAATTATTGTGCATTATGTAGTCATTACGCCTATAGTAGAAAACTTTACAGAAAAACTAGAGCCAATTGACAAATTTCATTGTTATATTTGAACTCAGAATGTGAAATTCATTAAGAAATGGATCCTTTTGTTTCCAAAACTGGCAAAAAATAAAAATTTGTTGAACAGTGTTATCAGATTGGTCTGGCAGGAACGTTCCTTCAGAAATCCATGCTGATTACTACTAATTCTACTATCATCATGTGCACACTCATAGTACGCAAAGGAAACAGAGCAGAGCACCAGATTGGTGCATGCTTAAAAACATCACTTTCATCATTCCATTTCTCACTGACATCTGAAAGACATGTAGACTGCTCCAGGTGTCAGATTGGTGGTGCAATAGATGGACTTATATGGCTGCAGGGCACAAGCAGGGAATGGCTGCAAGACCATAGATCGGCGGCGTCTCTCCTCTCACTCACGGCACAAACAGGAAGGCAGACAGGAGACCGCGACAGGCTGTTTGGGAGGGGAGTGGACCGCAACGCGTTTCTGAGGTCCTGCCTCCTTTTTCAAGCTGGCCCGTCTGGGAAAAGGTTGGGAATATTTGCTTCGCCCCACCACTCTGACACCTGGAGCAGTCTACAGGTCTTGAAAAATGGAATTAAAGTGTTGCTTTTAGGGTTAGGGTTACACTAATCTGGTGCCCTGCTCTGTTTCCTTTGTACGCTCGTGAGGGACTACCCAGATCCACAGGCTACGAGCTGCCGGACAGAGTGTGCTTCTCTCATCCACCTTTCCAGCCTTTCATTTTAATGGTTGCAAAAACACACCTCTGCTTGCCGAGTTTGGGATGCCATTAACAAAGAAAGTCCTAACTCTTCAGCCGGATAGCGTTGTGGGCCAGTTGTACAGTTGGTGCGCATGAGAATAGTCCCAGTCAAGCCTGCAGGCAGCCATAAGGCTACAAGATGGCTTTATGGTCATTCCCTAAAGGGCTCAGTCTCTCCAGCAGCAGATAGTGTGCTTCTCTCATCCACCTTTCCAGCCTCCGTCCACCTTCTTCTCTCATCTACCTTTCCAGCCTTCCGTCCACCTGCTTCTCTCATCCACCTTTCCAGCCTTCCATCCACCTGCTTCTCTCATCCACCTTTCCAGCCTTCCATCCACCTGCTTCTCTCATCCACCTTTCCAGCCTTCCGTCCACCTGCTTCTCTCATCCACCCTTCCAGTCTTCCGTCCACCTGCTTCTCTCATCCACCTTCCCAGCCTTCCGTCCACCTGCTTCTCTCATCCGCCTTTCCAGCCTTCCGTCCACCTTCTTCTCTCATCCACCTTTCCAGCCTTCCGTCCACCTTCTTCTCTCATCCACCTTTCGAGCCTTCCGTCCACCTTCTTCTCTCATCCACCTTTCCAGCCTTCCGTCCACCTGCTTTTCTCATCCACCTTTCCAGCCTTCCGTCCACCTGCTTCTCTCATCCGCCTTTCCAGCCTTCCGTCCACCTGCTTCTCTCATCCACCTTTCCAGCCTTCCGTCCACCTGCTTCTCTCATCCACCTTTCCAGCCTTCCGTCCACCTGCTTCTCTCATCCACCTTTCCAGCCTTCCGTCCACCTTCTTCTCTCATCCACCTTTCCAGCATTCCGTCCACCTGCTTCTCTCATCCGCCTTTCCAGCCTTCCGTCCACCTTCTTCTCTCATCCACCTTTCCAGCCTTCCGTCCACCTTCTTCTCTCATCCACCTTTCCAGCCTTCCGTCCACCTTCTTCTCTCATCCACCTTTCCAGCATTCCGTCCACCTTCTTCTCTCATCCACCTTTCCAGCCTTCCGTCCACCTTCTTCTCTCATCTACCTTTCCAGCCTTCCGTCCACCTGCTTCTCTCATCCACCTTTCCAGCCTTCCGTCCACCTGCTTCTCTCATCCACCTTTCCAGCCTTCCATCCACCTGCTTCTCTCATCCACCTTTCCAGCCTTCCATCCACCTGCTTCTCTCATCCACCTTTCCAGCCTTCCGTCCACCTGCTTCTCTCATCCACCCTTCCAGCCTTCCGTCCACCTGCTTCTCTCATCCACCTTCCCAGCCTTCCGTCCACCTGCTTCTCTCATCCGCCTTTCCAGCCTTCCGTCCACCTTCTTCTCTCATCCACCTTTCCAGCCTTCCGTCCACCTTCTTCTCTCATCCACCTTTCCAGCCTTCCGTCCACCTTCTTCTCTCATCCACCTTTCCAGCCTTCCGTCCACCTGCTTTTCTCATCCACCTTTCCAGCCTTCCGTCCACCTGCTTCTCTCATCTGCCTTTCCAGCCTTCCGTCCACCTGCTTCTCTCATCCACCTTTCCAGCCTTCCGTCCACCTGCTTCTCTCATCCACCTTTCCAGCCTTCCATCCACCTTCTTCTCTCATCCACCTTTCCAGCCTTTCGTCCACCTGCTTCTCTCATCCGCCTTTCCAGCCTTCCGTCCACCTTCTTCTCTCATCCACCTTTCCAGCCTTCCGTCCACCTTCTTCTCTCATCCACCTTTCCAGCATTCCGTCCACCTTCTTCTCTCATCCGCCTTTCCAGCCTTCCGTCCACCTTCTTCTCTCATCCACCTTTCCAGCCTTCCGTCCACCTTCTTCTCTCATCCACCTTTCCAGCCTTCCGTCCACCTTCTTCTCTCATCCACCTTTCCAGCATTCCGTCCACCTTCTTCTCTCATCCACCTTTCCAGCCTTCCGTCCACCTTCTTCTCTCATCCACCTTTCCAGCCTTCCATCCACCTTCTTCTCTCATCCACCTTTCCAGCATTCCGTCCACCTGCTTCTCTCATCCGCCTTTCCAGCCTTCCGTCCACCTGCTTCTCTCATCCACCTTTCCAGCCTTCCGTCCACCTGCTTCTCTCATCCACCTTTCCAGCCTTCCGTCCACCTGCTTCTCTCATCCACCTTTCCAGCCTTCCGTCCACCTTCTTCTCTCATCCACCTTTCCAGCCTTCCGTCCACCCGCTTCTCTCATCCACCTTTCCAGCCTTCCGTCCACCTGCTTCTCTCATCCACCTTTCCAGCATTCCGTCCACCTTCTTCTCTCATCCACCTTTCCAGCACTCCGTCCACCTGCTTCTCTCATCCACCTTTCCAGCCTTCCGTCCACCTGCTTCTCTCATCCACCTTTCCAGCCTTCCGTCCACCTTCTTCTCTCATCTGCCTTTCCAGCCTTCCGTCCACCTACTTCTCTCATCCGCCTTTCCAGCCTTCCGTCCACCTGCTTCTCTCATCCACCTTTCCAGCCTTCCGTCCACCTGCTTCTCTCATCCACCTTTCCAGCCTTCCGTCCACCTTCTTCTCTCATCCGCCTTTCCAGCCTTCCGTCCACCTACTTCTCTCATCCGCCTTTCCAGCCTTCCGTCCACCTGCTTTTCTCATCCACCTTTCCAGCCTTCCGTCCACCTGCTTCTCTCATCTGCCTTTCCAGCCTTCCGTCCACCTGCTTCTCTCATCCACCTTTCCAGCCTTCCGTCCACCTGCTTCTCTCATCCACCTTTCCAGCCTTCCATCCACCTTCTTCTCTCATCCACCTTTCCAGCCTTTCGTCCACCTGCTTCTCTCATCCGCCTTTCCAGCCTTCCGTCCACCTTCTTCTCTCATCCACCTTTCCAGCCTTCCGTCCACCTTCTTCTCTCATCCACCTTTCCAGCATTCCGTCCACCTGCTTCTCTCATCCGCCTTTCCAGCCTTCCGTCCACCTTCTTCTCTCATCCACCTTTCCAGCCTTCCGTCCACCTTCTTCTCTCATCCACCTTTCCAGCCTTCCGTCCACCTTCTTCTCTCATCCACCTTTCCAGCATTCCGTCCACCTTCTTCTCTCATCCACCTTTCCAGCCTTCCGTCCACCTTCTTCTCTCATCCACCTTTCCAGCCTTCCATCCACCTTCTTCTCTCATCCACCTTTCCAGCATTCCGTCCACCTGCTTCTCTCATCCGCCTTTCCAGCCTTCCGTCCACCTGCTTCTCTCATCCACCTTTCCAGCCTTCCGTCCACCTGCTTCTCTCATCCACCTTTCCAGCCTTCCGTCCACCTGCTTCTCTCATCCACCTTTCCAGCCTTCCGTCCACCTTCTTCTCTCATCCACCTTTCCAGCCTTCCGTCCACCCGCTTCTCTCATCCACCTTTCCAGCCTTCCGTCCACCTGCTTCTCTCATCCACCTTTCCAGCATTCCGTCCACCTTCTTCTCTCATCCACCTTTCCAGCACTCCGCCCACCTGCTTCTCTCATCCACCTTTCCAGCCTTCCGTCCACCTGCTTCTCTCATCCACCTTTCCAGCCTTCCGTCCACCTTCTTCTCTCATCCGCCTTTCCAGCCTTCCGTCCACCTACTTCTCTCATCCGCCTTTCCAGCCTTCCGTCCACCTGCTTCTCTCATCCACCTTTCCAGCCTTCCGTCCACCTGCTTCTCTCATCCGCCTTTCCAGCCTTCCGTCCACCTTCTTCTCTCATCCGCCTTTCCAGCCTTCCGTCCACCTGCTTCTCTCATCCGCCTTTCCAGCCTTCCGTCCACCTGCTTCTCTCATCCACCTTTCCAGCCTTCCGTCCACCTGCTTCTCTCATCCACCTTTCCAGCCTTCCGTCCACCTTCTTCTCTCATCCACCTTTCCAGCCTTCCGTCCACCTTCTTCTCTCATCCACCTTTCCAGCCTTCCGTCCACCTGCTTCTCTCATCCACCTTTCCAGCCTTCCATCCACCTGCTTTGTGAACTCTATAGATTATTCACTATACGAAACGTCCTGCAGAACGAATTAAATTCGTAAACCGAGGTATTACTGTATATATATATATATTTATTTATTTATTTTTTAGCAAAGACCCTAGAGAAAGAAATGGCGATGGTTGCAATTTTTTATGTCACATGGTATTTGCGCAGCGGTTTTTCAAACCTAATATAATATAATAATAATATAATAAATTAATAGAAAAAAAGAACACAATATATACCCCATTTTTTTGTAAAATATGACAGATGATGTTAGGGCAAGTAAATAGATACCCAACATGTCACGCTTTAAAATTGCGCACGCTCATGGAATGGTGACAAACTACGGTATTTAACAATCTCCATAGGAAACGCTTTAAACTTTTTTGCAGGTTTCCTGTTTAGAGTTGCAGAGGAGGTCTAGTGCTAGAATGATTGCTCTCGCTCTAACATATGTGGCGATACCTCCTGCGAACACCATTTACATACATGTGTGTGACATACATATGTGTTCACTTCTGCGTGTGAGCACGGGGGGCGCTATAGAAAAATGTTTTTTTTAATTTTTTTTATTTTTACACTGTCCCTATATTTTTGCAATCGCTTTTATTCCTATGACAAGGTAGACATTTCTTGTAATAGAAATAAGCATGACAGGTCCTCTTAAAGGAGAGATTTGGGGTCTTTCTGCTCCCGGGGAGCGCACACAGGCAATGGATGTGGGAGGACGTTTATAAGCGGTCATCTGCTCCTGCACTGCTCCTGTCTGGCCCATGTACAGTATATAACGGCCGGACAGGAGCAGTGCAGGAGCGGACGGCTGCTTATAAACGTCCTCCCACATCCATTGCCTGTGTGCGCTCCCTGGGAGCAGAAAGACCCCAAATCTCTCCTTTAAGAGGACCTGTCATGTTATTTCTATTACAAGAAATGTCTACCTTGTCATAGGAATAAAAGCGATTAAAAAAAATATAGGGACAGTGTAAAAATAAAAAAAAATGGTTAATAATGGAAAAAGTTGAGTATTATCGGCTTGCGGACGGGCGGCAGCTACAATCAAAGCGACGTACGGGTAAGTCACTCTGGCTGTACTAGCACGGGGGGGGGGGGGGGGGCATAGCGCACCTCACTAGTTTTGCCACCCAGGGGCGGACTGACCATTTGGAAACGCAGGCACTGCCAGAGGGCCCGGGGTCAGTAGGGGGCCCCATGAGATGCCCGTGGTACCTTTTTCATAGGCTTTTTTGAGTTTGGGCAAGGACACAGGGGCCCCATGATCCCCTATTGCCCGGGGGCCCCATGAGTTGTCAGTCCGCCCCTGTTGCCACCTCATCCAGGTTAGCGGTCCTTCAATGTGCTGATTGCATTCATTTTCCTTTATTCCATAAATGACCTCCAGCCAGGAAAGGGGGCGGAGCTCTCTCTGACTTACTGCAGCTTCTAGTGCACATTGTGAGAAGCTTGCAGTGTGCAGTGAATGCAGAGGAAGCCGTTTCAATAGAGGATCTGTCACAAATGTGGAAGACTGAATTGGAGTTCAGATTTCACGTTCCCAGGACTATGCCCCATATCTAGAAATACTTTGCTGTCTCTGGCTCCCCTCTAGCTTGGCTCTTACACCCTCCATCAGTGCGCCCAGTCGTGCCCCGCACAGAATTCTGCAGCCACTGACGAATCTCAGCTAATAAACTATGTCGTTAATTTCGGAGCCGTGCCCGACGTCTGCAGAACTTCCTCTCCCAGGTCCCAGCGGCTAATGATTTAGGGAAAATTATTTTAAGATGATCGCTGGGGCACATCACAAATCAGCTGGAGTGTCATAACTCTTAAAGGAGCGCCGCGGCCGCAATACCGTATTCTGGTCGCTGGATTATACCCGTGATGACCGCGTTCGCTAGGCTAGTCTTTATTTGAATATTTTCCATATTTACAGGCAGACCAAGCTGTCCAAGTGCCAGTTACAATGGCTAGGACTGACCGTCTTACACTGGAGGTGTGCTTAGAGAGCGCTACCCTCACAGGCTCCGATGGCTAGGATGGGTCCTCTGTTCTTCCCACAGGCGCCGCTGGCTAGGATGGGTCCTCTGATCTTCCCACAGGCACAGCTGGCTAGCATAGGTCCTCTGTTCTTCCCACAGGCACTGCTGGCTAGGATGGGTCCTCTGTTCTTCCCACAGGAGCTGCTGGCTAGGATGGGTCCTCTGTTCTTCCCACAGGAGCCGCTGACTAGGATGGGTCCTCTGATCTTCCCACAGGCACAGCTGGCTAGCATAGGTCCTCTGTTCTTCCCACAGGCACTGCTGGCTAGGATGGGTCCTCTGTTCTTCCCACAGGAGCTGCTGGCTAGGATGGGTCCTCTGTTCTTCCCACAGGAGCCGCTGACTAGGATGGGTCCTCTGTTCTTCCCACAGGCACCGCTAGCTAGGATGGGTCCTCTAATCTTCCCACAGGAACCGCTGGCTAGGATAGGTCCTCTGTTCTTCCCACAGGTGCCTCTGGTTAGGATGGGTCCTCTGGTCTTCCCAGAGGTGCCGCTGGTTAGGATGGGTCCTCTGTTCTTCCCACAGGAGCCACTGGCTAGGATGGGTCCTCTGTTCTTCCCACAGGAGCCACTGGCTAGGATGGGTCCTCTGTTCTTCCCTCAGGAGCCACTGGCTAGAATGGGTCCTCTGTTCTTCCCGCAGGCTCCGCTGGTTAGGATGGGTCCTCTGTTCTTCCCGCAGGCTCCGCTGGCTAGGATGGGTCCTCTGTTCTTCCCACAGAAGCCACTGGCTAGGATGGGTCCTCTGTTCTTCCCACAGGTTCCGATGGTTAGGATGGGTCCTCTAATCTTCCCACAGGAGCCGCTTGCTAGGATGGGTCCTCTAATCTTCCCACAGGAGCCGCTTGCTAGGATGGGTCCTCTGTTCTTCCCACAGGCGCCTCTGACTAGGATGGGTCCTCTGTTCTTCCCACAGGCGCCTCTGACTAGGATGGGTCCTCTGTTCTTCCCACAGGCGCTGCTGGCTAGGATGGGTCCTCTGTTCTTCCCACAGGCGCTGCTGGCTAGGATGGGTCCTCTGTTCTTCCCACAGGAGCCGCTGGCTAGGATGAGTCCTCTGTTCTTCCCACAGGCGCCACTGGCTAGGATGGGTCCTCTGTTCTTCCCACAGGAACCACTGGCTAGGATGGGTCCTCTGTTCTTCCCACAGGAGCCACTGGCTAGGATGGGTCCTCTGTTCTTCCCACAGGCACCTCTGACTAGGATGGGTCCTCTGTTCTTCCCACAGGCGCCTCTGGCTAGGATGGGTCCTCTGTACTTCCCACAGGCTCCGCAGGCTAGGATGGGTCCTCTGGTCTTCCCACAGGCTCCGCAGGCTAGGATGGGTCCTCTGATCTTCCCACAGGCGCCGCAGGATAGGATGGGTCTACTTTATTTCTACTTTATAGTCCACCTAAACTACATGTCCACAGGGTGACAACGCTATTGGGTGATTTCACTGCAGAATGAACAGCGTTGTCACCCTGGTAAAGGAAGTGGAAAAATAAAGTAACTGGCAGGATCCACAGGTTATGTTGTTGAAAACGATGTTATGTGACTCATACTGCTCTGTTAGGCTCCATTCACACTTGAGTTCCTTCTAAATCATGCGATAATCTATGCGACTTTATCGCGACTTTGGATGAGTGCGACTTTGCTGCCACTTTGGCTTTGACAAAGGATGATTGTTTGTGCTGTACAAAGTTGCAGGTATAACATTCAGGTGTGACTTTCATGTGACTTTGGAGTGTTTACATTGAAGTCTATGGCCCTCAAGTCGTGGACCAAAGTAGCACAGGAACATATATGAATGGTACTCATCGGAAAGCATGGGGTGCGACTTGTCGTGCGACTTTGGACCCCAAATTTGCATGACAAGTCTCACAAGTGTGAATGGGCTCTTACTCTATCTAGCGGCCCACATGGAAGAAAAATATATTTGAAATATATTTTTAAAATATTCTTCCCAAATATATTGACATATATTTGAAATGCTACAATTTTGGCCGTATTCAATACATTTCAAAATATATTTCAATAAATATATACTGCATGTTGAAATCCGTTTTTATTACAAAATATATGAAAAATATGTTTAAAAATACATTTTCAAATATACTGCATGTCTTTAAAAATCTACCTTTTTGGAATGCATTTACAAATATATGTAAAAATTACTTTTTTATATGTTAAAAAAAATATATGTTTAAAAAAGTTATATATATTTAAAAATATATTTTTTTAAATATATTCTTCAGATTTTTTTTAACATATAAAAAAGTCATTTTAACATACATTTGTAAATTAATTCCAAAAAATGTAGATTTGTATTTTTAAAGACATACAGTATGTTTGAAAATGTATTTTTAAAAATATATTTCAATAAATATATACTGCATGTTGAAATCCGTTTTTATTACAAAATATATGAAAAATATTTTTAAAAATACATTTTCAAATATACTGTGTCTTTAAAAATCTACCTTTTTGGAATGCATTTAAAATATATGTAAAAATTACTTTTTATATGTTAAAAAAAATATATATTAAAAAAAGATATATATATTTAAAAATATTTTTTTTAAAATATATTCTTCAGATTTTTTTTAACATATAAATAGTCATTTTAACATACATTGGTAAATGCATTCCAAAAAATGTAGATCTAAATTTTTAAAGACATACAGTATATTTGAAAATTTATTTTTAAAAATATTTTTCAGGTATTTTGTAATAAAAACGCACTTCAACATACAGTATATATATATATACATTTTTTATTTATTTATTTTTTAAATCTATTTAAATATATTTTGAAATATATTGAATACGGCCAAAATTGCAGTATTTCACATACATGTCAATATATTTGGGAAGAATATTTTTTAAATATATTCTCCTTCCATGTGGGGACAGACGACATCCTTTGTGTCGCGGGAATGTTTCATTGTAACACTTTGCGGCGGGAACTTCTGGACGCCGAGCGCGGCACGAGCGGGAGAACCCACAGAAGACGGCACTGAGCTTTCAGAGATACTTTGTAGCAATTTTTTTAGTCTTTTTTTTTTTTTAATGATGAAAATAAACTGCGCTGATTTTATAAGATCAGAATATCACAGCCCGGGGCGCGGAATCGCCGCCAGCGCACGGACTGGGAACATTTTGTAGTTGTAAATCAGAACGAACCAAATAAAAAAATCCCGGGACTTTACCACCCAGTCCGTCCTTTCCCCTACCTGCTATAAAATGTTCTGTTTGATCCCAGACCTGTTTCCACAGTCGGCTTTTCTTTTACCCTCGTAAAACTGAAAGGTATATTCATGGCGAAGGTTCCAACGTCATTTCGGGGCCCCTTTAGACCTCGGCACGCCACTGGACGTTTTTACAATGTTGACGTGCCCGGCACAATTATGCGGCTGGAACATCGCACACGGGGTCACCGACCTACTGAGCCTTCGATGTCTGAACGCACGCTCTATGCATGTCGTGCCAGTCCTTTGCTTGGTGCAGGGGATGGTTGGGGCCCTTATACTTGGCCCACAGCAGTGCAGGGGCCCCAGAACCAAGCTAATGGACCTTTATTAGGAAGATTTTCAATGTTGTAGAGAAATTTTAAAGCTGAAATGTAATCGGCTAATTTTTTGCCTTCTTTGGTTAACCCTTCCCCACCCCCCACCACCACCATCACCACCATCACCACCACCATCCCCGCCCCCCACCACCACTACCATCATCACAAGTGGCGGCGTGCTTTACACCACGGCATCTGACGCTTTGCATTGCACTTGGTGATGGAAGCCTTGGATGCAGCTGCTCGGCCATGGAAACCCATTCCATACCACTTGGTGGCTGAGTGGCTGTTGTTCCCAGTGGCTTCCACTTTGTTATAATCCCACTAACAGTTGAGCGTGGAATATTTAGTAGCCAGGAAATGGCACGGATGGACTTATTGCCCAGGTGGCCACCTATCACGGGACCACGCTTGGAGTCACTGAGCTCCTGAGAGCGACCCATTCTTTCACCAATGTTTGTAGAAGCCGTCTGCATGTCTAGGGGCTTGATTGTATACACCTGTGTCCATGGAGGGGATTGGAACACCTGAATCACATGACTGAGAGGGGATTGAAGCACCTGAGTCACATGACTGGGAGGGGATTGGAACACCTGAATCACATGATATGGAGGGGATTGGAACACCTGAATCACATGATATGGAGGGGATTGGAACACCTGAATCACATGATATGGAGAGGATTGGAGCACCTGAATCACATAATAGGGAGGGGATTGGAAAACCCGAATCACATGATTGGGAGGGGATTGGAACACCTGAATCACATGATATGGAGGGGATTGGAACACCTGAATCACATAATATGGAGGGGATTGGAACACCTGAATCACATGATATGGAGGGGATTGGAACACCTGAATCACATGATATGGAGGGGATTGGAACACCTGAATCATATGATTGGGAGGGGATTAGAACACCTGAATCACATGATTGGGAGGGGATTAGAACACCTGAATCACATGATTGGGAGGGGATTAGAACACCTGAATCACATGATTGGGAGGGTGGGGACAATACTTTTGGCATAGAATGTATGCAAAGGTAAAAAACCTTGAGGCTGGGTTCACATTTGTACGTCGCGGCATGTCTCAGGAACTGCACCACATTCCTGTGCGAATCCCATGCGATTTGTGTGCGGTGCGATCGGAGTCGTACATTATGTGTGGCTCAAATTGCACCGCACCAAACGGGCAGGACCCTTTTTTGGGTCCGCATTAGAAGCGGATTGCACGGGTATTCACACCTATTCGATCCGATTCTGCAGATCGCACCGCATTTTGCGCACCGATTTCGGGGTGTTGTTAACTCAACATACACACCCGCAGCGGTTGGCACGAAGGGGTGCGATTGTGATGAGGTGCGGAATTCGCACAGAAAACGCTGCCAATTCCACACAGCGCCAGTGTGAACCACGGCTCAGCCTTTACAACTCATTTCATTTATTTGTTTTCGACCGGATTCAAATTTTTCCAAATTTTTCCAAAGGATTCAAATTGAAAATATTGAAACGATCCAAATTCATTGTTAAGAATAGTTGTTTTTATTCTATTTGAAATTCAAATTTCTGAAGACGGTTATATTTATTCTATTCTGTTCTATTATTTTCTCTTATTATTATTTTCTGTTTTATTCTATTTTTTCTGTTCTATTCTGTTTTATTCTATTTAATTCTTTTCGAGATTCGAATTTCGGAAGACGGCTATATTCTATTTTATTCTATTCTAATCTATTCTATTTTTTTCTATTCTATTATTTTCTATTCTATTCCATTCTTTTATTTTCTGTTCTATTATTTTCTATTTTGTTTACATCTAATCAAGTCCTTTATTTTCTGTTCTGTTCTATCCCTTTCTATTCTATTCTATTCTATTCTATTCTATTTAGACCTATCTTTTTTTTCTATTTTATTCTCTTCTTTTATTTTCTATTCTATTCCATTCTGTGTTATTCGATTCTATTATTTTCAAAATTCGATTTTCAGATGACGGCTATATTCATTCTATTTCATTCTATTTTAATCTATTCTATTTTTTCTATTCTATTATTTTTTATTCTTTTCCATTCTGTTCTATTTTATGTTTTATATTCTTTTCTATTCTTTTATTTTCTAACCTTTTTTTCTATTCTATTCAAATCTAGTCTATTCCTTTATATTCTGTTCTATTCTGTTTTATTCTATTGTATTCTTTTCTAAATTGAAATTTCAGAAGACGGCTATATTCATTTCTTTTCATTTCTATTCTATACTATTCAAATGTATTCTATTTTTTTCTATTCTATAATTTTCTATTCTGTTCCATTCTTTTATTTTCTATTCTATTCTATTCCATAATTTTCAATTCTGTTCCTTTCTTTTATTTTATTTTCTATTCTGTTTCATAATTTTCTATTCTGTTCCTTTCTTTCATTTTATTTTTTATTCTGTTCCATAATTTTCTCTTCTGTTCCTTTCTTTTATTTTCTATTCTATTCTGTTCCATAATTTATAATTTTCTATTCTGTTCCATTCTTTTATTTTCTATTCTATTCTATTCCATAATTTTCTATTCTGTTCCTTTCTTTTATTTTATTTTCTATTCTATTCCATAATTTTATATTCTGTTCCTTTCTTTTATTTTCTATTCTGTTCTATTCCATAATTTTCTATTCTGTTCCTTTCTTTTATTTTCTATTCTATTCCATAATTTTCTATTCTGTTCCTTTCTTTTATTTTCTATTCTATTCTAGTCCATAATTTTCTTTTCTGTTCCTTTCTTTTATTTTCTATTCTGTTTCATAATTTTCTATTCTGTTCCTTTCTTTTATTTTCTATTCTATTCCATAATTTTCTATTCTGTTCCTTTCTTTTATTTTCTATTCTATTCTATTCCATAATTTTCTATTCTGTTCCTTTCTTTTATTTTCTATTCTATTCCATAATTTTCTATTCTGTTCCTTTCTTTTATTTTCTATTCTATTCTATTCTATTCTGTCTTATTCTGTTGTTTTCAAAATTGGCATTTTGGAAGTTGGATCTATTGTAACATGAATACACATTGAAGGAAATCAGCAATAGTCAGCAATATGTTTATATCTGTTGTCCTATTAGATTAGAATTCCATTCGAATTTTATTTTATTATTCCGGCTTCATTTAAATTTGTTACTAGGGTAATTTCTGAAATTCGGATACATCGGAAAAACTAAGAAAATTGCATCCGATTCGGAAGAGAATGAACCGCACATGTCTATTAACACAGAAACAAGACCAGCTGGAAGTTCTGCAGAGAATGGCCATGTGGACGTGTCTACTGCCATCTACTCATTCCATTGAGTGGAGGTCTTCACGGTGTAAATGTCCTCTCTGCTCAGAAGCGTCTCCTGGGCCTCTCTGTTCTCGGTGGTTCCTACCATCACCCCGGCCCTTTAAATATTCATGTACAAATAGAATTCCATATTTCATTCTTTGTGGGCACGTTCCTGTGCAGCAGATTCAAGCTTTGAGAACTCGAAATTAGCATTCACGAGAAAACCAGCTCGTAAGTTCCAGTAACCACTGCGCAAACCTTGGCACGAGCGCGAGGGCAAGTCTGCAACTCTTGAAAAGCTCGGAACAGAACATACATAGAAATTTTATCACTTCTCACCTTCCCAGGTCTGCCCCTCCAAAGTGTGATGTGAAGACACTGGCGGGAACGTACGGCCGGCCAGAGGCTCTTCCCATGTCCTGTCTGGCCGACGCATAAAGGCCTCGCTTCTTCACCGCTGCCAGCTCTCTAACCTTTTACAAAACCGCGTAGTGGAGAGATTAGAAAAAAATAGGTGGTACTGGCACATGGAGTTCAGAGGGTTCAATGCGCTCATTAGACCTCGTGGAATTCCCTTGGATCCCTTCCTAATGATGGGGGTCTTGTTAGAGGGTTTGGCACGAGGGCGGCCATGTTCACTTAAAAGATGTGATGACCAGTAATATGTACTTAGCAGCTCAGTAATCTCCAAGGTGGTGGACGTTCCCCCGTGAGTTTCGATGGATCTGCTTTGCTGCGCGGTGGAAAAAGTTGGAAAAAGTTTTCCAAAAAAATGTTTCTCTAGGATAAAGTTGAAGGTTTTTCTTTCTCTTTGACTCACACCGTTCATCAATGTTCAGGCTTCAGCTCATTAACTTTCACAGGAACAACCAAAGGCTGTGTGATGTTCGAGACCTTACCTGAAATTAGTGGAGATACACTGGCTGGTTATCTCATCAACAGGGGTGTATTTAGGTTTTGTGCTACCCTAGGCAACACAAAAAAAAATGGCGCCCTCCATCCCGGGGGAAAAAGAGAGACTCACCATCACAGCTCTCCGGAATGAAACCATTCTTAGATGTCTTCATTCCCACCGACAGCCCTCTGCTGCCTATATCACTCACCCGGCTCAATTCCCTTGGATCCCTTCCTAATCAGGGGCGGACTGACCATTTGGAAACTCAGGCACTGCCCGAGGGCCTGGGGTCAGTAGGGGGCACCATGGGATGCTGCTGGTACCTTTTTCATATGCTTTTTTGAGTTTGGGCAAGGACACAGGGGCCCCATGATACCCTATTGCCCGGGGGCCCCATGAGTTGTCAGTCCGCCCCTGTTCCTAATGATGGGGGTCTTGTTAGAGGGTTTGGCACGAGGGCGGCCATGTTCACTTAAAAGATGTGATGACCAGTAATATGTACTTAGCAGCTCACTAATCTCCAAGGTGGTGGACGTCCCCCGTGAGTTTCGGTGGATCTGCTTTGCTGCGCGGTGGAAAAAGTTTGAAAAAGTTTTCCAAAAAAATGTTTCTCTAGGATAAAGTTGAAGGTTTTTTTTCTCATTGACTCACACCGTTCATCAATGTTCAGGATTCAGCTCATTAACTTTCACAGGAACAACCAAAGGCTGTGTGATGTTTGAGACCTTACCTGAAATTAGTGGAGATACACTGGCTGGTTATCTCATCAACAGGGGTGTATTTAGGTTTTGTGCTACCCTAGGCAACACAAAAATAAATGGCGCCCTCCATCCCGGGGGAGAAAGAGAGAGACTCACCATCACAGCTTTCTGGAATGAAACCATTCTTAGATGTCTTCATTCCCACCGACAGCCCTCTGCTGCCTCTATCACTCACCCGGCTCAATTCCCTTGGATCCCTTCCTAATGATGGGGGTCTTGTTAGAGGGTTTGGCACGAGGGTTTTTCTTTCTCTTTGACTCGCACCGTTCATCAGTGTTCAGGCTTCAGCTCATTAACTTTCACAGGAACAACCAAAGGCTGTGTGATGTTCGAAACCGTACCTGAAATTAGTGGAGATACACTGGCTGGTTATCTGGGTATCATAAAGCAGAATAGGTATTCATGGTAGCACCTCCCCCAGAATCCAGATTTCAGATAATGCCTCAGATGGTCAGATACCGTGTAGTGAATTCTCCCAATTCGAAGTTTGTGGTCGAACTTTTGTTAGGTTCTAATGTTTGACTGCGAACCAAAGAGGGGGTTGTTTGGCCCATCACTATCACACAGCCCTCAGAGCTTCCATAGGAGATAAAGACTAAGGCTAGACCGCAAGGGAGATGATCGGTCAACTACTGGTGGCTGGAAAAATTTTCTAAACATAGGGCAGCACAGTGGCTAAACAGTTCCGCCTGGTGGTGCTAGGGGTCATTGGTTCAAATCCCAACCACAGCACCACCTGCCTGGAGTTTGCATGTTCTCCCTGTGCCTGTGTGGGTTTCCTCCAGGTACTCCAGTTTCCTCCCACACTCCAAAGACATGCTGGTAGGTAAATTGGCTCCTGTCTAAATTGGCCCTAGTATGTGTATGTATGAATGTGAGTTAGGCACCTTAGATTGTACGCTCCTCGGGGGCGGGGACTGATGTGAATGTATAATATACAGTCAGGTCCATAAATATTGGGACATGGACACAATTCTAACATTTTTGGCTCTATACACCACCACAATGGATTTGAAATGAAACGAACAAGATGTGCTTTAACTGCAGACTGTCAGCTTTAATTTGAGGGCATTTACATCCAAATCAGGTGAACGGTGTAGGAATTACAACAGTTTGCATAGGTGCCTCCCACTTGTTAAGGGACCAAAAGTAATGGGACAATTGGCTTCTCAGCTGTTCCATGGCCAGGTGTGTGTTATTCCCTCATTATCTCAATTACAATGAGCAGATAAAAGGTCCAGAGTTCATTTCAAGTGTGCTATTTGCATTTGGAATCTGTTGCTGTCAACTCTCAAGATGAGATCCAAAGAGCTGTCACTATCAGTGAAGCCATCATTAGGCTGAAAAAACAAAACAAACCCATCAGAGAGATAGCAAAAACATTAGGCGTGGCCAAAACAACTGTTTGGAACATTGTTAAAAAGAAGGAACGCACCGGTGAGCTCAGCAACACCAAAAGACCCGGAAGACCACGGAAAACAACTGTGGTGGATGACCGAAGAATTCTTTCCCTGGTGAAGAAAACACCCTTCACAACAGTTGGCCGGATCAAGAACGCTCTCCAGGAGGTAGGTGTATGTGTGTCAAAGTCACCAATCAAGAGAAGACTTCACCAGAGTGAATACAGAGGGTTCACCACAAGATGGAAACCATTGGTGAGCCTCAAAAACAGGAAGGCCAGATTAGAGTTTGCCAAACGACATGTAAAAAAGCCTTCACAGTTCTGGAACAACATCCTATGGACAGATGAGACCGACATCAACTTGTACCAGAGTGATGGGAAGAGAAGAGTATGGAGAAGGAACTGCTCATGATCCGTCGCATACCACCTCATCAGTGATCATGGTGGTGGTAGTGTCATGGCGTGGGCATGTATGGCTGCCAATGGAACTGCTTCTCTTGTATTTATTGATGATGTGACTGCTGACAGAAGCAGCCGGATGAATTGTGAAGTGTTTCGGGAATATTATCTGCTCATATTCAGCCAAATGCTTCACAACTCATTGGACGCTTCACAGTGCAGATGGACAATGACCCAAAGCAGACTGCAAAAGCAACCAAAGAAGTAGAATGTTCTGCAATGGCCAAGTCAATCACCTGACCTGAATCCGATTGAGCATTTCACTTGCTGAAGACAAAACTGAAGGGAAAATGCCCCAAGAACAAGCAGGAACTGAAGACAGTTGCAGTAGAGGCCTGGCAGAGCATCACCAGGGATGAAACCCAGCGTCTGGTGATGTCTATGCGTTCCAGACTTCAGGCTGTAATTGACTGAAAAGGATTTGCAACCAAGTATTAAAAAGTGAAATATTGATTTATGATTATTATTCTGTCCCATTACTTTTGGTCCCTTAACAAGTGGGAGGCACATATGCAAACTGTTGTAATTCCTACACCGTTCACCTGATTTGGATGTAAATACCCTCAAATTAAAGCTGACAGTCTGCAGTTAAAGCACATCTTGTTTGTTTCATTTCAAATCCATTGTGGTGGAGTATAGAGCCAAAAATGTTAGAATTGTGTCCATGTCCCAATATTTATGGACCTGACTGTATATGTAAAGCGCTGCGTAATGATGGTGCTATATAAGTACCTGAAATAAATAAATATGTTTTTAGGATAAAATGTAAGATTTTTTTTCCCTTTTTGACTCACAGAGGGCGCCGTTCATTAATGTTTAGGCTTCAGCGCATTACCTTTCACAGGAACAACCAAAGGCTGTGTGATGTTTGAGACCGTACCTGAAACTAGCCACTTGGAGATACACTGGCTGGTTATATATACTCACTGGCCTCTTTACTAGATACACCTGTTCAATTGCTTGATAACACAAATTGCTAATCAGCCAATCACGTGGCAGCAACTCAATGCATTTAGGCATCTAGACGTGGTGAAGACAACTTGCTGAAGTTCAGATGGGGGAGAAAAAGGATTTAAGTGACTTTGAACGTGGCATGGTTGTTGGTGCCAGATGGGATGGTCTCACTATTGAAAAAATTTCATATCTACTAGTATTTTCCTGCACAACCATCTCTAGGGTTTGCAGAGAATGGTCCAAAAAAGAGAAAATATCTAGTGAGCGGCAGTTGTGTGGAGGAAAACGCCTTGTTGAGGTCAGAGGAGAATGGGCAGACTGGCTCAAGATGATAGAAAGGCAACAGTAACTCCAATAACCCCTCGTTACAGCCAAGGTATGCAGAATACCATCTTTGAACACACAACACGTCCAACCTTGAAGCAGATGGGCTACAGCAGCAGAAGGCCACACCAGGTACCACTCCTGTCAGCTAAGAACAGGAAACGGAGGCTACAATATGCAGAGGATCACCAAAATTGGACAACAAAGGATCGGAAAAACGTTGTTTGGTCTTATAAGTCTGGATTTTAGCTGCGACATTCAGATGGTAGGGTCAGAATTTGGTGTAAACAACATGAAAGCATGGATCCATCCTGCCTTGTATCAATGGTTCAGGCTGGTGGTGGTGGTGTCATGGTGTGGTGGATCCGTCCTGCTTTGTATCAGCGGTTCAGGCTGGTGTTGGTGTCATGGTGTGGGGGATCCATCCTGCCTTGTATCAGCGGTTCAGGCTGGTGTTGGTGGTGGTATCATGGTGTGGTGGATCCATCCTGCCTTGTATCAATGGTTCAGGCTGGTGGTGGTGGTGTCATGGTGTGGTGGATCCGTCCTGCTTTGTATCAGCGGTTCAGGCTGGTGTTGGTGTCATGGTGTGGGGGATCCATCCTGCCTTGTATCAATGGTTCAGGCTGGTGGTGGTGGTGGTGGTGTCATGGTGTGGGGGATCCATCCTGCCTTGTATCAATGGTTCAGGCGGGTGGTGGTGGTGTCATGGTGTGGGGGATCCATCCTGCCTTGTAACAATGGTTCAGGCGGGTGGTGGTGGTGTCATGGTGTGGTGGATCCATCCTGCCTTGTATCCATGGTTCAGGCTGGTGGTGGTGGTGTCATGGTGTGGGGGAGATTTTCTTGGCACACTTTGGGCCCCTTAGTACCAATTGAGCATCGTTTAAATGCCACGTCCTACCTGAGTATTGTTGCTGACCATGTCCATCCCCTTATGACTCCAGTGTCCCCATCTTCTGATGTCTCCTTCCAGCAGAATAATGCACCATGTCACATAGCGCCAATCATCTCCAACTGGTTTCTAGAACATGACGATGAGGTCACTAGACTCCAATGGCCTCCACAGTCACCAGATCTCCATCCCATAGAGCACCTTTGGGATGAGGTGGAACGGGAGATTCCCATCATGGATGTGCAGCCGACAAATCTGCCGCAACTGTGTGATGCCATCATGTCAATATGGAGCAAAATTTCTGAGGAACGTTTCCAACACTGTTTTGAATCTATGCCAGGAAGAATGAAGGCCGTTCTGAAGACCAAAGGGGTTTCCACCCGGTACTAGCAAGGTGGACCAAATAGAGTGACTGGTGAGTGTAGGTTGATGTCAGATAAAGCCTCAGACATCACACAGCCCTTGGCACTTCTATAGAGCCATTCTAGACGACTAGAAACTGATTGGTCAACTGCTAATGTCCAGCAGATACTGCAGCTGAAATCAGGAGGTTGACTCAGTTTGCTGTAAGGTAAAATTCCGCCCCCATTTTTTTTGTTTATTTCTTTGGTTTGTATCGGTGACACAAAAAATGGAGAAACAAAAAGCCAAATCTGACACATTCCACACAAAACCCCCCAAAAATGGACTGGACAAAATTATTGGTACCTTCTCAAAATTGTAAGAAATTATTGCATTCCAGGTTTGTGACGCTCCTGTAATTTGTCATGAAACTCCCCGTATCCATGACCAGGAGCTGACAACATAGAGCTCACACCAACAACCAGGTACAATGGGGACAAATGG